>NC_135813.1:21276063-21379745 GCF_964213995.1 Mustelus asterias
AGGGTGATGCTGCATTGGTCTATCAAGCTGACTGCCTCAAAGAACATTAGAAGAACCAGAATAGGCAGCCAATGCCATATCAGAAGTACTGTCAGCAGTTGTTTGACCCAGCAAAAATTGGTATATAGTTCCAATAAAGATCAGCAACTTAGTAATACACTATTCCTCTTATTTGAACAGTGCTGAGAAGGAACAATAGATTTAATTTGAGGAGGCACATGTCATGCACTTCCATGAAAATGGAACAGATGTGGCACAAAATATTAGTGCTACCTACTTGTCGGGAAAATTGATTGAGATCCTAAATCAGGAAATTCTGAAACCTTAATAGATGCACATTTGAGTTGGGCATGAAATTGCAAATATGGCTTCAATACAGTCCTATAATTGAAACAGTTGAGCTTTATCAATCTCGGGCACTATAATTGGTCAACTCAACTTCAGGAAGTCATGACCTGGGTTTTGGTAGACCTACACAACCTCATAAATTAGGAGTTGGGACCACCTTTTACCATTGTTACCCACCACATCTAGACCACCAAAAGCAGCCACATACGAATAAAATTATCACCTCAAAAAAGGCCTGCACCTCCTTGAAAATTTTTTGGGTTCCATCCGCCCTTTCCATATTTGCCAAGGAGAGCACCATTATTAATTTTCGGGGGGAACGAGCACCGCAATTGGAGCAGGCGCAAAGCATTTATTTCCTAGCAGGCTTTTTGAGAAGGATATAACAGATAGAAATTAAATGACCATCAGGGTTCATCATTGTGATCCAAATGCAAAGTTAACAGGATGGGATAGCACTTCTTTTTGAGGGTGTGAACCCACATGCACACTAATGGTCCTCCGTGGAATCACTGAATCAGCATCACAACATTATGCTTCAAAGCATCTTGGGTGTTGATTAGGGCCTCATTCTATCTTGGTTTCATTACAAATCTGGTGTTACAATCCCTGCAGAGATCAATTAACTTTTTAAAAGAAAGGAATTGTCACAATACCAATGTAAGAAATGATGGACGAGATTCCAGTTCAATACTTTTGCTGTAACAAAACAAACTAGAATCATAGAATCCCTACAGTTCAGAAGAGACCATTCGGCCCATTGAGTCTGCATCGACTCTGTGACAGGGTATCTAACCCAGGCTCTCCCCCACCCTATCTCTGTAATCCCACACCTTTACCATGGTTAATCCATCTAACCTACACGTTGAGACACTAAGGAGCAATTTAGCAATGCCAATCTAGCTAACTGCATATCTTTAGATTATGGAAGGAAACCAGAGCACCAGGAGGAAACCCACACAGACACTGGGAGAATGTGCAAAGACCACACAGTCACCCAAGGCCTGAATTGAACCCAGGTCCCTGGAGCTCTGAGACAGCAATGCCAACCACTGTGCCACCGTGCTGCCCACAAAATCAAAATAGATCAAATATTAATTAACAGGCAACTGATTTGTCAAACGAAAGAAAATAATTTCTCATTAACAGACAAACATAGCCAAAATATGTCTTAATGTTTTTACTCTGTGCCATACCTCTGGCAGCTATGCAGTTTCATAGTCACCCCCCAGCAGGGTCTCATCTCCCCGCGCCAGTTCACGTCAAAACTTGTAGTGTCCTTCAACAATTGTTTCACTCCATCTGAATTTTTTAGATCCAATTATCACCAGCAAGGCACACTTCAATAATTCCCCCACTCCTTCTGTCTTTCTCTTTCTTTTGCATGGAAACTGAACCCTTAAAAGCATCCCGCATGGTCCTTAACCCGAGCAGTTTTCACTGCTTCTTCTCAGCAGCTTTCTTTGCCTCTTCACGATGAGGAAACCCTGCAATTGTGGCACTACCATCATGATGTATGGGATAGACTTTGAACAGATCTATCAACTCAAAACTAGGCATCCATGAGGTGTTGTGGGGCAGAAGCAGAACTGTATGCAACCAATATCTTTAACCTCATTGCCCAGTATATCACCCACTCTATCATTACCACCAAGCCAAGGGATCAACCCTGGTTCAATATAGAGTGCAGGAGGGCATGCCAGGAGCACCAGACATACCTAAAAATTAGATGTCATTCTGGTGAAGCTTGAACATGTTACCATGAGCCAAACAGCATAAGCAGCAAGAAATAAACAAACAGGATTAAGCTATTCAACAACTACAGATCAGATCTAAGTTCTGCCTGCCACATCCAGTCATGAATGATGGTGGAATAGCTCACTAGAGGAGGCTCCACAAATATTCCCACCTTCAATGATGGAGGAGCCTAGCACATCAGTGCAAAAGATAATCTTCAGCCAGAAGTGTTGGGTGGATGACATGGCCTCCTGCAGAGGTCCCCAGCACTTCAGCCAATTGGGTTCATTCCATGTGATATCAACAAACTGCCGTAGGGATTGAATGCTGCAACAATATTTGGGCACTAGTACTGAAGACTTGTGCTTCAGAACTTGCCGAGCCCCTATCCAAGCTGTTCCAGCACAGCTACAACACTGGCATCTATCAAGCAATGTGGAAAATTGCCCAGGTATGCCCTGCAAAAGCAGGACAAATCCAACCTGGCTATTAATATGTCTACACTTGATAGAAACATAGAAACTAGAAGCAGAAGTAGGCCATTCAGCCCTTTGAGCCTGCTCCGCCATTCATCTTGATCATGGCTGATCATCGAATTTAATATCCTGATTTCCGACACGCCCCCCCCCCCCCATATCCCTTTAGCCCCAAGAGCTATATCTAATTTCTTCTTGAAATCGGACAACGTTTTTGCCTCAACTACATTCAGTGGTAGTGAATTCCACACATTCACCACCCTCTGGGTGAAGAACTTTCTCTTCACCTGAGTTCTAAAAGGTTTATCCCTTATCCTCAAACTATGACTCGAAGTTCTTGACTCCCCCACCATTGGGAACATTCTTTCTGAATCTACCCAGTCTAACCTTGTTAGAATTTTATAAGTTTTTATGCGATCCCCTCTCACTCTTCTAAACTCCAATGAATTTAATCCTAACCGACTTAGTCTCTCCTCATATGACAGATCTGCCATCCAAGGAATCAGTCTGGTAAACCTTCACTGTACTCCCTCTATAGCAAGGACAGCCTTCCTCAGATAAGGACACCAAAACAGCACACAATACTCCAGGCGTGGCCTCACCAATGCCCTATACAATTGCAGCAAAACATCCCTATCCTTATGCTCAAACCCCCTCGCTATGAAGGCCAACATATCATTTGTCTTTTTTACTCCCTGCTGTACCTGCATGCTTACTTTCAGTGACTGATGCATGAAGACTCCAAAGTCTTGTTGAGTATTCACCTCTCTCAATTTACACCCATTCAAGTAATCTGCCTTCCTACCATTGCTACCAAAGTGGATAGCCTCACATTTATCCACATTATACTGCCCACACACTCAGCCTGTCCAAATCATACTGAAGCATCTCTTACATCCTCCTCACAGCTCACCCTGCCACCCAACTGTGTATCATTTGAAAATTTGGAGATACATTCAATTCCCTCTTCCAAATCATTAATATGTAATGTGAACAGTTGAGGTCCTAGCATAGATCCCTGTGGGACCCCACTAGTCACTGACTGCCAATCAGAAAAAGACTCTTATGCTGCCCATAGTGCCTTCCGCGGGAGTTCATCTCTATTATCCTGTCAGCAATTTACATCCCACCCCATGCGGACGTGAAGACCGCGCTGGATGATATATACGCCACCACAAATAGCCTTGAGACGAAACATCCCGAGGCCTTGTTCATCGTGGCCGGGGACCTCAATCAGACCAAGCTCAAGAGTGTTCTACCAAGATACCACCAATACATCTCCTGTTCCACCAGAGGCCCAAACATGCTAGACCACTGCTACACAAATCAAAAATGCCTACTGCTCTATCGCCCATCCACACTTTGGTAACTCAGACCACAAGGCTGTGCCCCTGCTCCCAGCTTACCAGCAAAAACTGAAACGGGAGAATTCATCAAAGAAAGTCGTGCAGTGTTGGCTGGAGTCAACTGCTTAGAGTCAGTAGACTAGTCAATATTTTAAAACGTTGTGACCAGCCTAAATGAGTACGCCATTACAGTAACTGACTTCATTAACTGTGTCGAAGACCATGTGCCAAAGAAGCAAATCCGCGTGTTTCCCAACCGGAAACCATGGATGAACAGGGATATCCACTGCTTGCTGAAATCCAGGTCTAAGGCATTCAAGCCAGGCGACCCTGACCTATACAAGAAAGCCAGGTATGATCCAAGGAGATCCATCAAAGATGCCAAAAGACAATACTGGACCAAGCTAGAATCCCAGGCTAGCCACATGGACTCCCACTGACAAAGGCAAGTTCTGCAAGACATAACGGGCTACAAGATAAAAGCAGGTAAAATCGACAGTTCTAATGCACCCCTCCCCGAAAAGCTCAGCGTATTCTATGCCCGTTTTGAGCAAGAGGTCGGTGAGAGCACGCCCTCTAGCTCGAAAGCCTCAGACGAACCTGTATCCGAAGTCCCCATTGCTGACGTCAGAGGAGCCTTCTCAAAAGTCAACCCATGGAAAGCAACTGGCCCAGGTGGAGTACCCGGACGACCAATCAGGTCCTGCGCGGACCAGCTGGCAGGGGTATTCACAGACATCTTCAAACTCTCTTTACACCAATGTGAGGGCGTTACCTGCTTCAAGAAGACGACCGTCATCCCAGTACCAAAGAAAAGCCAGGCAAGCGTGCCTTAATGACTGTCGTCCGGTGGCTCTGACATTCATCATTATGAAGTGCTTCGAAAGGTTAGTCATGGCACAAATCATTTCCTGCCTTCCAGACTGCCTGGGCCCACTACAGTTCGTCTATTGCCACAACAGGTCCACAGCAAACGCCATCTCCCTAGCCCTACACTCAACCCTGGAACACCTAGATAACAAAGACACCCATGTCAGACTCCTATTCATCGACCACAGCTCTGCCTTTAACACCATTATTCCTACGAGACTCATCTCCAAAATTCGTGGCCTGGGCCTCCGGCTCCTACCTCTGCAACTGGATCCTAGACTTCCTAACCCACAGACTGCAGTCAGTAAGGATAGGCAACAACACCATGCTCATCCTCAACACCAGTGCTCCGCAAGGCTGTGTCCTCAGCCCCTTACTATACTCCTTATATGCCTTTGATTGTATGGCCAAATTCCCCTACAACTCGATTTTCAAATTTGCTGATGACACCACCGCAGTGGGTCGGATCTCAAACAATGACGGGACGTAATACAGGAAAGAGATAGAGAATCTGGTGAGCTGGTGCGATGACAATAATCTCTTCCTTAATGTCAACAAAATGAAGGAGATAGTCATCGACTTCAGGCAGCGTAGTGGAGGGCATGCCCCATCTACATCAATGGGAATGAAGTAGAAATGGTCGAGAGCTTCAAGTTTTTAGGTGCCCAGACCACCAACAACTTGTCCTGGTTCCTCCATGCGGACACTATAGTTAAGAAACCCCACCAACGTCTCTACTTTCTCAGAAGACTAGGGAAATTTGGCATGTCTGCTACAACTCTCAGCAACTTCTACAGATGCACCATAGAAAGCATTCTTTCTGGTTGCATCACAGCTTGGTATGGCTGCTGCTCTGCCCAAGACTGCAAGAAACTACAAAGGGTCGTGAATGAAGCCCAGTCCATTCCGCAAACCAGCCTCCCATCCATTGTCACTGTCTGCACTTCCGGGGGCCTTGGAAAAACAGCCAGCATAATTAAGGACCCCACACACCCCGGACATTCTCTCTTCCACCTTATTCTGTCGGGAAAAAGATATAAAAATCTGAGGTCACGTACCCACCGACTCGAGAACAGCCTCTTCCCTGCTGCCATCAGACTTTTGAATGAACCTACCTTGCATTAAGTTGATCTTTCTTCACATCCTAGCTATGACTGTAACACTATATACTGCACTCTCCTTTCCTTCTCTATGCACAGTATGCTTTGTCTAATGCGCAAGGAACAATATTTTTCACTATGTTAATACATGTGACAAATCAAATGTTTGCTTTCTATCCAACTCAAGACATTACCTGCAATCCCATGTGCCCATTGGTAAAATGATGGAAGGGGTCATCAACAGTGCTATCAAGTGCAACCTGCTTAGCAATAACCTGTTCATTGAAGCTCAAGGTCATTCAGCTTCTGACCTCATTGGTTTAAAACTGGACAAAAGAGCTGAATTCCAGAGGTGACATGAGAGTACCTGCCCTTGACATCAAGGCAGCATTTGACCGAGTGTGTGATCAAGGAGCCCTCACAAAACTGGAATCAATGGGAATCAAGTTGAAAGCCCTATGCTGGTTGGAGTTATACCTGGCACAAGGGAAGATTTTTGTGGTGGTTGAAGGTCAATCATCTCCGTTCCAGGACATCACCGCAGTAATTCCTTAGAATAGTGCCCTTGACCCAAACCATCTTTAACTGCTTCATCAGTGACCTTGCTTCCATGATAAGGTCAGAAGTTCGATAACAACCAGACTTTGGCTGACAAATGGCAAGAAACATTTACACCACAAGTGCCAGGCAATGCCCATCCCCAACAAGAGAATATCTTATCATCGTCCGTTGGCATTCAATGGCATTACCTTTGCTGAAACCCCTACTATCAACATCCTGGAGATTACTATTGACCAGAAACTGATCTGCTCTTGTAGCCACAGTATTTAAATGGCTAGTCCAGTTCAGAGGCTAGGAATTCTGTGGTGAGCCTCCTGACTCCCCAAAGCCTGTCCACCGTCTGCAAGGCACAAGTCAGGAGTGTGATGGAATTTTCTCCCCTTGCCTGGATGAGAGCAGCTCCAACAATGCCCAAGAAGCTCAACATCATCCAGGATAAAGTAGCCCGCTTGATTGAGACCCGATCCACCACCTTCAACATCCACTCCCTCCACCGCCGATGTACAGTAACAGCAGCGCATACACGATACACTGCCGGAACTCACCAAGGCTCTTTAGGCAGCATCTTCCAAACCCATGACTACAACCATGTAGAAGGACAAGGGCAGCATATGTATGGGAATACCATCAACTACACGTTCCCTTCCAAGTCGTTGTTCTTCCTGAATTGAAAATATATTGCCATTCCTTTACTGTTGCTGGGTCTGATTCCTGGGACTCTCCTCCCTAACAGCCCTATGGGTATACTTACACCACATGAACTGCAGTGGTTCAAGATGTTGGAACCCACCACCTTTTCAAGGGAATTTGGGGTGGGCAATATATGCTGGCCCAGCCAGCGACACCCCATCTTGTGAATGAATTATAAAATGGCAGCCTGAACCTAGCCATTTCCTGGATTAATTAGAGTCATGGATTGATGTGTTCAGAAATTATCTTTCTGGAGTGCTGTTCAGCTAATCTCATAAAAGTTCTATACTCTTGAGGAAAATGTCAGTTTATTAAAGACTCTGATTTCTTACAACATATGTCTTACTTTAACCTTCTGCCAGGAGCTTCTGGCTGTTGAGGAGGCTGGATTGGTATGTCATGAGGCTAGTTCATGATCCCTTGTGTCTCCCACAGTTTCTAATGTTCAAGAGACAGACACAGTCCTGCTTAGTAGGCCACAGAAGCAGCACCATGGGAATCACAGGAAAGGGGGCTCTACTTGGGTCAGCAACAACAGACGTGTTCTGTGTCAGAGTTCCTGAGTCAGTGCAGGCTCATGGACTAAGTCTATCTTGCTGACTGACTTGTACCACCATAGCGCAGTGCTTTGAGGGCCTGAGCTCCTCCTTTTGAGAGAGTGGCCAAGCATATGGAGAACCATAAAGTGCATGCAGGAACAATGCATTTACATTCTCAGAAAACATGCCAAACTATATAGCCTTGACTGCTCCTGGTGACGGTGCAGTGATGTTTGGGCATGTCAGTTGGTGCTCCACAAGTGGTAGCCAAGGACTGAAGATGTCATAGAAGAGCAGCATGGTGACACAGTGGTTGGGGTGGCATGGTGACACAGGGATTAGCACTGCTGCCTCACAGTGCCAGGGACCTGGGTTCAATCCCCGGCTTGGGTCACTGTCTGTGCGGAGTTTGCACATTCTCCCCGTGTCTGCGTGGGTTTCCTCCGGGTGCTCCGGTTTCCTCCCACAGTCCAAAGATGTGTGGGTTAGGTGGATTGGTTATGCTAAATTGCCCCTTAGTGTCAGGGGGACTAGCTAGGGTAAATTCATGGGGTTATAGAGATAGGATCTAGGTAGGACTGTGATCGGTGCAGACTCGATGGGCCGAATGGCCTCCTTCTACATTGTAGGATTTTTTAACGGCTTCCAGTCCCACTGGTGAGGCCATCACATCTGGTCCCTATTGGTGGGGGACCATATGCGACCCTCGTCACTGAGAACCTCCATTGGCGAGGCCGTTAAGGCAAGTGAACCTGGATAATTGTGTCACGAATAATATTTAAATAGCCTAATGAATATTAAGGGCGCAAGGCTAGTTACACTGGCAGTTTGGGGCTGGTAATATCACGAGAGGTGAGAAACCGGGCACAAACCCGGTTTTTTGCCTCTTGCACAATGTTGCTGGCTCGCCTTGCAGATCGACCTGGTAAGATTGCCTCCTTTGTCTTTTTGAGCCAGCATTACATTAAACCAGACGTATGAGTTGTAGTGGTCGTATAGTAAGAGAGCGATGAATAGCGAAGGGGAGCTAGGGCAGTGAAACTTCTAAGCCGATGTGCTTCTTTCACTGGCAGTTAGGATTGATGCTTCAGGCTGCCTTTTCAACAGAATGTTTTCATAATTAGCTCAAAGTGAATTCCAAACGATATTCCATGTGGGTCAGTGGGGCTCAACAGGAACCAGGCTAATCTAAATGATTCCTGATGAGACCCTTGATCCCTCTGCTGGGCCTGGTCCAGTGCAGCTGGGTCATCTTTGTACTCTGCATCATCTTCCTCTTCTTCTGTTGTACTGTACCCATCCAGCACTTCACCTTCTTCATCCGCTTCTCCCTGGAGGGTTATGTTATGGAGAGCATAGCAGACTACAACTGATGCAAAGATCTTGATTGGAGTGTATTACAGGGCTACCTGATAAATGCGCCAGAGCCACATCTTCAGAAGCACAATAGTCTGCGCATTACTTGTCTTATGAACACATGGCTGCAGGTATTATGCTTCTCTGACAGGTTAATGTAGAGTGGTGAATAACCAACTCTTCAAGGAATATCCTCTGTTCCCTAAAACTCATTCTTGGAATTTGGAATGAAGAGTTGAAGCAGGCTGAACTAGTCAATGAAATAGTCATGTTGCCATGAAAGCAAGCCCCCACATGTGTGGTTGCAGATCAGCTGAATGTTTACAGTGTGGAAAGCCTTCATATTGATGAACCTCACTGGGCACTCAGTTGGTGCTTTGATGACTACAGAGTGCAATTGATGATGCCTCACTTGTAGGAAAATCCAGTGATGAAGGTGAAACCCACTGTCCTTTCTGCCTGTGAAGTATGATCTGTCTACAATTGAATGTACTGTTGAGTATTCGCAGATAGTGAGTTGCGACATGTAGTGGTGCACAGCTGTTTGTGAAATGGCACCAAGTCCACTGCTGAGTCTTGGATGGAGCCAGAGGCAAAAAGGTTCAAGGTATGATACTATACCTGTAAGAAAGGTATTTTTAATCGTGTTCTCCGCAGTTATAAGCAGGCACTGAGCTGTCTGCTTAGAAGTCCTTTTATTGCTGCTTAAATGGTTTAAATAAGGTTTTGTTCATTTTTACTCTGGGCCTAATGCAGTGTCTGAGATTTTTATGGTTCTGAATTGTTGGCAAAAGAATGATGGATAAGTCAGGTGCCTTTGGACAGTTTTTAAGTTTTACTTTCGGTCTGGCTGCTGGCTGCTTTCTTAGTTTGAAGGTGTTTTACTTCAGGCTGGATGCAATGTTCTGTCTTTCTCTCCCTCTTCAAGCTTGCCTGTGTGTGTGTGAAGAAAGCTGCAGAATCAAACAGCATCATGTGAGCATTCTTGTTTTCTGTGTTAAACCTGTGGCAGGGGTATGTTTATAAGGAGCTATGGTTGGAACATATCATTTAGTTAAGGTTTATACAATGTCGTGATTTTTTTTTCTTGTTTGTAATTGGTAAAAGTTATTGCTAATTTTCTTTCTATATGTTAACTGTATTTTTAAATAAACTTTGTTTGATAAAAGCTCCTAGTGGATCATTTGAATCATACCTGAAGTGCAACATCTCATGCTTGCCCTAGCCAAATTCAAAGTGCAAAACTTATGATCCAGGTGGACTTCATAAAACACTTTGGAGTTTCTGACCTGGATTATAACAAAGGCCACAGTGACTTTGGCTACTGGCAGGAAATGGTGAGTAGTGCTGCAAAGTATGAAATGTTCTATGAAAGGAGAACAAACTTCTGTGACCATCTGCCTGTAGAGTTGCAGTTTCCTGCAGCACTGGTCTGCGGTCATCTCAAGGTAGCTGTCTTCCTACCTCGCTTCCTTCTCCTCTGGCCCACTGATGCCTGACGCTCTGCCTTTTCTGCGGAGTATGTTGTTCCTCAGCACCACTGGACCTGTGCTCCTGTTGGCAGCTGCAGTCTTCTCTGTGTACAGTTGACCTCTCAATTGTATTTGGAACTCAATCTAGCTCGTTCCTCTTTTACCCCCCAATACCAGCAAGGTGGCAACCCCCTATGATACCCATGTGCTTACTGATGACCACTTTCCCCACAAGATGTACTGACCCAAAGGCGCCTATATGGCATTGGCTGAGCCCCTCTCTTTGCTTGTCTCCCTTTCATGGGGCCTAACTAATTCCCTAGGGCTGCCATGATCGGCTCCACACCACGCATCAATTATCAGGTCTTCATCTATACAGTAGAGAGATATCATGGACTTGTAACTTTGCATCTCTTATCACTTACGCTTGTTCCTCTTCATGTGAATATTCTGCTAATGCCCCTCTTTCACACTTACTAAAAGGCTGCTTCTGGGCTGCTGCTAGCTGGGCTGATGCAACATTCAAAGCTACTGTGTCATTTGTGAGAGCATGATGCCACTTGGCACCTATAAACGGGAAAAGGACAATATGTTACAATTGGACCTCAAATTGTTAACTTCAAATCAGGAAAGAAAGAACATAAATGTTTAATTGTTAAACCAAATTTCAGTTACTGTTGCTCCTTTGGAGGTAAATGATAAATTAATATACAATTAATCAGAAAAATGTTGATTGGTGGCACCACAACTTCAAACTCTGTGTATTCTTGTGCCTTCAGCCCACTTCCATGGAATTATAGTGAGGGTGGATATCTTCATGCATTGAGAGAGTTTCTGGATTGCTGCTGCCGGTCTATCCTCGTCGCTTGCCAAAGGCCTTGTCTTGCAAGCAGAAAATAGTAAAGAACATTGTAAGAACATATGAGAAACTCAAAACAGCTCCAGATAATATAAAAGTATATTACTGCAGGGAAACCTCAGCAGGTTGTGCAGCATCTGTGGAGAGAGAACAAAGCTGATGTTTTGAGTCTGGATGACTCTTCGCCAGAGCCAAACAGCTCCATCCTGGATTCACCATTTTGCAAATAGTTACAGAACCAAGTTGGGACTAAACTTGCTCCCAACTAATATCCCGCTGTAATTGTGCCTTGCATCTCCCATTGCAGGCAAAAAGTCTTATGAAAATAATAGAATCATCATAGAATCCTTCGTGCTGAAGGAGGCCATTTGGTTCAGCGAGTCTGCACCGACCACAATCCCACCCAGGACATATACCCTTAACCTATTTACCCTGCTAGTCCTCCTGACACAAAGGGGCAATTTAGCCTGGCCATTCAACCTAACCCGCACATCTTTGGAGTATGGGAGGAAACCGGAGCACCCAGAGGAAACCCACACAGACACGGGAAGAATGTGCAAACTCCACACAGACAGTCACCCGAGGTTGGAATTGAACCCGGGTCCCTGGTGCTGTAAGGCAGCAATGCTAAGCACTGTGCCACCGTGCCGCCCCTTTGACAACCCCTTAGCCCCTTCTCACCTCATATAACTAGGGGGACAACAGAGAAGCTGTTAGGGGAGTTTTCTGGGGGCTTCCCTCAAGGGGTCCTGCATTGAGCCGAATTCAGCTAATTCAAAACTTGCAAGAGTATGCAGTTAAAGACGTTCTTTATTTGACCAATATGCATTGGGAGAGAGAGGCAGGATGGATTCCAACTTCTCTCTAAAATTACATCACATGAACACATATACTATTTTCAAAGATTTGTATCCCCACCCAATCTGTCATCCAAACTGGATGGTCCAATTACATTAATGCACACTATTTACCTGGCCAACAGCATTCTATCCCTTAGCATAATTAGAAACTCGTTGGTTAACTGGACCCGGACACACACACACACACACACAGCAACCTAACCTATGCATGCCTGACAGGTTCAAGGTTTGCTCTCGCCACATGCATACTATGAGAACTAAAAGGGAGTCAGTCTGTCTAACTAGCTGTACCTTATCATCACAGCCCCCACAGGGAGGCCATGAATGAGGAGCAGAATGCTCCTATTCATATTAATTAGCAATTGAATCCTTCTATTCATTCCATAATCTTAGTACCTTACAGCTGCAAGGTCTTCCAAAGCCTTTCACTGATTAAGTTCTATACTTCGTTGTTCCAGAGAATGTGGCCTGTCTTGTTCTGCTTTTTTCCCATTAGGCTTTTAGGACAGGCCACCCTTGGCCAAAGCTTACAAGACATTCAAAACTACATTTTAAAGTTACAATATGTGTTTAAAATGCACTACTATTGATTATATTGTGTTTAATAGACTATACCTTAGTAGAATATATGTAGGAGGCACATCGTGATACCTTTGGTATATATATAAGGCACATTATGGTCCCTATTTTGGACTAGTCTTTGTTTTAAAAGTCTCAGAAAGCAGTGGTTTCGGCACCCTCTGCTATAGAAGCCATTCCCTTTTTTGCTCTGGCGAAACCACTTACTCTGGCACTTCTGCAAATGGTGGAAAACTTCTACATTTGCTGTTGAGCCTGCTGGATCTGAAAAAAAAATCTTGTGAACAATCATTGCTTTCAATTTTGCAAGCAAGGTAAAGTACAGGCACTCAACACCTTCTAGCACCTATGGGCGGAGAGAAATAGTTAACATTTTGTGTCGAATATGACTCTTCAAAACTGTTCATGACTGCTGTCAGACCTATTGAGTATTTCTGGCATTTAATTATTTTATTTCAGATTTCATTACTGGTCTTAGTTGTGGTAGTTTTTAAAAAAAAAATATTTAAATGATCAGATATTAAAAATATATATTTTATTTAGTTTTAGATATGCAATTCTAATTTGCTTTTTTCTGAACATTTAGTAAACAATTGGAAGAAATTTACTTGCCACATGTGACATCTGAAGTTTGGACAGGAAATATGTTTATTAGAGCCATGTTTATAATCAAATTAATATATAGAAATGTGCTGTTAGAACTCATGGTATGCTTATGATAAATGAGATGATGCAATTTCTTTCTTACCTGTCCCTTGTTGTGCTCAAGTGGCATTTGTCTTTCCAACTCTCATTTCCTGCTGTTATGCACCATTTCCTCTTCACTCATGCTTACCTATGTGTTTTCTTTTTCTTCGATTTATTCAAAAAAGAAGGGGGTGTGTGGAGTTTGGGAGAAGTGATTCTTTATCATAGAATCCCTACAGTGCAGAAGGAGGCCGTTTGGCTCATTGAACCTACACCGACAACAATCACACACAAGCCCTATCCCTGTAACACCACATATTTGCCCTGTTAGCCCTCCTGACACTAAGGGAAATTTAACATGGCCAATCAATCTGACCTGCACATCTTTGGACTGTGGGAGGAAACCGGAGCACCTGGAGGAAACCCACGCAGACACGGGGGAAAATGTGCACATCTCACACAGTCACCCGAGGCTGGAATTGAACCCGGGTCCCTGGTGCTGTGAGACAGCAGTACTAACCAATGTGCCACCCTTGTTCTTGTTGAGGATTGTTCCCAATGGTGGGATTGGTGGCTTCCTTCATATGGTTTGCAACTTCAGTTTGTCTCCTACAAATACTTGAACCTTTTTTGGTTTTGGTCTTGAAAGCAACAATTCACTCGGTTCTAAATTACTTTAATTATGGATCATTGAATCAGCATTAACCTACAGCTAATGGATGCAGGCATATTCTTTTAATAATATGCAATTTTAATTTTAATGCCGAATTGTGAAGAACCTGTGCCAAAGAAAATGTTGTTATTTAAGTATGCTATAAGTTCAATTTCATTGATGGTCTGGAATAATAATTTGCTAACAAAACTTTTTAGGATGCATCTGTGAGTTTGGATTTGCACCATAGAACTACAACGGTTCAAGGTGGCAACTTCTCCAGGGCAGTTAGGGATGGGCAGTAAACATTGGCCTAGCCAGTGATGCACACATCCCATGAAAGAATATTTTTAAAAATTCACTGCCCTCTTGGTTATTTTGATCATTTATTTAACTGGTCTCCACAAAAAGAGTATACAAGGGGAACTCACCAATGCTGTTTTGACAGCATCTTCCAAACCTGTGAGCTTTATTACCGAGAAGGACAAGGTTAGGAGACATATGGGGGACACTATGTGGATGATGAATCTGGGAAAGGGTGTGTAGATATGGATGATGAATCTGGGAAAGGGTGTGTAGATAGTTTAAGTCATGTTGAGATCAAAAAGGAGGACGTATTGGGGTTCTTGAGAAACATTAAGGTAGACAAGTCCCCAGGGCCTGATGGGATATACCCCAGAATACTAAGAGAGGCAAGGGAGGAAATTGCTGGGGCCTTGAGAGAAATCTTTGTATCCTCACTGGCTACAGGGGAGGTACACACAGTAATAAGTTTAATAACACCAGGTTAAAGTCCAACAGGTTTATTTGGTAGCAAAAGCCACACAAGCTTTCGGAGCCCCAAGCCCCTTCTTCAGGTGAGTGGGCCCAGAGGATTGGAGAATAGCCAATGTTGTTCCTTTGTTTAAGAAGGGTAGCAAGAATAATCCAGGTAATTACAGGCCAGTGAGCCTTACATCAGTGGTCGGGAAATTATTGGAGAGGATTCTTCGAGACACAGGATTTATTCCCATATGGAAATAAGTGGACGTATTAGTGAGAGGCAACATGGTTTTGTGAAGGGGAGGTCGTGTCTCACTAACTTGATTGAGTTTTTCGAGGGAGTGACGAAGATGATTGAGGGTAGGGCAGTGGACATTGTCTATATGGACTTCAGTAAGGCCTTTGACAAGGTCCCTCATGGCAGACTGATGCAAAAGGTGAAGTCGCATGGGATCAGAGGTGCGCTGGCAAGGTGCATACAAAACTGGCTCGGTCAAAGAAGACAGAGGGTAGCAGTGGAAGGGTGCGTTTCTGAATGGAGGGCTGTGACAAGTGGCGTTCCTCAGGGATCAGTGCTGGGACCGTTGTTGTTTGTAATATATATAAATGATTTGGAGGAAAATGTAACTGGATTGATTAGTAAGTTTACAGACGACACAAAGGTTGGTGGATTTGCGGATAGCAATGAGGACTATCAGAGGATACAGCAGGATATAGATCGGTTGGCGACGGGCGGAGAAATGGCAGATGGAGTTCAATCCGTAAAATGTGAGGTAATGCATTTTGGAAGGTCTGATACAGATAGGAAATATACAGTAAATGGCAGAACCCTTAAGAGTAGGCAAAGGGATCTGGGTGTACAGGTACACAGGTCACTGAAAGTGGCAACGCAGGTGGAGAAGGTAGTCAAGAAGGCATATAGCATGCTTGCCTCCAACGGCTGGGGCATTGAGTTTAAAAATTGGCAAGTCGTGTTGCAGCTTTATAGAAACTTAGTTAGGCCACAATTGGAATATAGTGTTCAATTCTGGTTGCCACACTACCAGAAAGATGTGGAGGCTTTGGAGAGGGTACAGAAAAGATTTACCAGGATGTTGCCTGGTATGGAGGGCATTAGCTATGAGGAGAAGTCAGGAAAACTTGGTTTGTTCTCACTGGAACGACGGAGGTTGAGGGGCGACCTGATAGAAGTCTACAAGATTATGAGAAGCATCGACAGAGTGGATAGTCAGAAGCTTTTTCCCAGGGTGGAAGAGTCAATTACTAGGGGGCACAGGTTTAAGATATGAGGGTTTGAAGGAGATGTACGAGGCAGATTGTTTACACAGTGTTGGGTGCCTGGAATTCGCTGCCAGGTCGGTAGTGGAAGTGGATACGGTAGTGGGTTTAAAGGAGCGTCTTGACAAATGCATGAATAGGATGGGAATAGAGGGATATGGTGCCCGGAAGGGTAGGGGGTTTTAGTTAAGTCGGGCAGCATGGTCACTGCAGGCTTGGAGGGCTGAAAGGCATGTTCCTGTGCTGTAATTTTCTTGTTACTACCACTGGCAAGTTCCCTTCCAAACTACACACCATTCTGACTAAACTATATTGCGGTTCCTTCCCTGTGGCTGAGTCAAAATCATGGTAGTTGCTTTCTAACAGCATTATAGGTGGACTGACATCAGATGGAATGCAGCAATTCAAGAAGGTGGCTAACCATCACCCTCTTAAGGGTGATTAGGGATGAGCACCAGATGCTGGCATTGCCCAGTGAAGCTCACATTCCATAGCATTTGTTGGTGGCATAGTGGTATTGTTATTGGACTAGTAAACCAGAGACTCAGTATAATCATGCTGAGGGTTATTTCCCGACCCTTCCTAAACATTTGCATAGATAGGATAGTGTCTTGTGTATTCTTCTTATCAACTTAAGTGTAGTGGTATTGTCACTCAACAAGTAATGCAGAGACTAAGGATAATACTCTGGGAACCTGGGTTTGATTCCCACCATGACAGATGATGAAATTTGAATTCAGTAAAAATCTGAAATTAACAGTCCAATGGTGACCATGAAACCATTGTCAATTGTTGTAAAAACCCATCTGGTTCACTAATGTCCATTTTAGGGAAGGAAATTTGTCATCCTTGTCTGGCTTAATGCAACTCTCGGTCCACGATGTGGTTGACTCTTAAAATACCCTGTGAAATGGCCTTGTAAGCCATTCATTAAATGCTGGCTATTAAGTATATGTGGATTTCCAGCAAATGCTGGAAGAATACAGGCAGTCCCTGGACTTATGACATAATTGGTTTCTGGAAACCAAGTTGAAAGCTGCAAGTCAGAACTGATTTACTCATAAGAACAATGTTAAAAATGGGGGATTACTTCTGTCAGCAAGGCAATCATTACCTAATTTCATCCAGGCTTTAAATGTTCATCCTGATGCATTCAGACCTCTGCCAGAAGCCTCCTCGAGGTGCGACCGACTTGACTTTGGCTTGAACTTGGCTAGCACACTTCAGTGCAGCATAGCTCAAGATGCGGCAGACCAAGTATTATTCACCAGAAACTGCTTTCTGCTTTCTGGGCTGCTGGCTGGCCACAGCAATGGTTCTCCGTAGCCGGCCGAGCTCTGTATCCAGCCCATGACTGCATGTCTGGACCTTGCGGCCCAGAGTTAGAACCATCTGGGAGGTTTCACAACATACTCAGGCTTATTTGGGGTCAGCGACACGATACTGTACTTCTGGATGTTGGATTATTTGACTCTTTCCGGCAAGGCTGCATTTGAGTATTAGCAATAGTGTGTACGTATAATCAAAAATATAAAAGATGGGCTGGCATGGAGTTTTAAAGTTGGAACCAATGTTGCAGATTCAAAATGGTGTCAATTTACAAGCATCGTAAGTGCCGTTTGGTGTAACTTGAACATGTAAAATCGAGGACTGCCTGTATCGGACATCATGGATGGACAACAGCCTTTGATTTTTCATGGATAAAAATGTGATTGCATCATCACTTATTCAGCCCTTCAATCTCCATTGGAAACTCAATTATAGATAATGAATTAATTCCCAACAGCTGTACCTGGTTCAAATTGGAGATACCACAACAAAGCTGTAATAAAATAAATATATTAAACATTTTTGGTTTAGACAATTAACTAATCAAACCAATTTCTAACAAAAGGGTCTATTATCTAATTCCAGAGTTAATAGTGTTGGCTGAGTTTATGATTTATTGTAGATGTTTCCATTGCAAAAGGTTGCACTGAGTGTTGGGATATTTGACAAACTGCTCCAGATGTTAATTATAATTTTGATGTAATTAGGTCTCTGAGATGACTAGCTTCTTCATCTTGTCCAGTATTAACAGAGATGTGTCTAAAACCATCTGGCATTCTCACTGGACAGCTGCTGGGAATGTCGCAGCAAGCATTGTGTGAATGACCATCTGCTGATTCCATATTTAACACTTCATTCAGGCCAGTATATTATTAGGTATAATGAGTTTTTGGAACAGATAAAGGGAATATTGTGAAACTTGTACTTTTGAAACCTTGAAACTGTTATTTAGAGGATGACTAATTGGACATCAAATTTCTGTATTTGATTGTAAACTAAATTTTTTCTATAATAGAACATAGAAAAAATATAGCACAAACAGGCCCTTCGGCCCACAAGTTGCGCCGGTCATGTCCCTACCTACCTAGGCTTATATATAGGACTCATCCAGAAGTCTCTTAAAAGACCCTATCGAGTTTGCCTCCACCACCACTGACGGCAGCCGATTCCACTCACCCACCACCCTCTGAGTGAAAAACACCCCTGACATCTCCTTTGTACCTACTCCCCAGCACCTTAAACCTGTGTCCTCTCGTAGCAGCCATTTCAGCCCTGGGAAAAAGCCTCCGAGAATCCACCCGATCTATACCTCTCAACATCTTGTACACCTCTATCACCTTCCATTCTTCGTCTCTCCAAGGAGAAAAGTCCGAGCTCCCTCAGCCTATCCTCATAAGGCATGCCAACCAATCCAGGCAACATCCTTGTAAATCTTCTCTGCACCATTTCAATCATTTCCACAGCCCTCCTGTAATGAGGCGACCAGAACTGAGCACAGTACTCCAAGTGGGGTCTGACGAGGGTCTTATATAGCTGCATCATTATCTCCCGACTCCTAAACTCAATCCCTCGA
This sequence comes from Mustelus asterias, assembly GCF_964213995.1. Lineage (NCBI taxonomy): Eukaryota > Metazoa > Chordata > Chondrichthyes > Carcharhiniformes > Triakidae > Mustelus > Mustelus asterias. The sequence goes on from NC_135813.1 coordinate 21,295,138, forward strand.
TTGATGAAGGCCAGCATACGCCTTCTTAACCACCTCCTCTACCTGCGAGGCCGATTTAAGAGTCCTATGGACCCGGACCCCAAGATCCTTCTGATCTTCTACACTGCTAAGAGTCTTACCCTTGATATTATACTCCTTCATCCCATTTGACCTGCCAAAATGGAGCACTACACATTTATCCGGGTTGAAGTCCATCTACCACTTCTCCGCCCAGTCTTGCATCCTATCTATGTCACGCTGCAGCTTCTGACATCCCTCCAACCTATCCACAACACCACCAACCTTCGTGTCGTCGGCGAACTTACCAACCCATCCCTCCACTTCCTCATCCAGGTCATTTATGAAAATGACAAACAGCAAGGGTCCCAGGACAGATCCCTGGGGCACTCCACTGGTGACCGACCTCCATTCAGAAAAAGACCCATCTACAACCACTCTGTCTTCTGCAGGCAAGCCAGTTCTGAATCCACAAGGCAACAGCCCCTTGGATCCCATGCCCTCTCACTTTCTCGAGAAGTCTTGCATGGGGGACCTTATCGAACGCCTTGCTGAAGTCCATGTAAACCACATCTACCGCTTTTCCTTTTGTCAATGTGTTTAGTCACATTTTCAAAGAACTCCACCAGGCTCGTAAGGCACGATTTGCCTTTGACAAAGCCGTGCTGACTACTTTTGAGCATACTAAACTCCTCTAAATGTTCATAAATCCTGTCCCTCAGGATCTTCTCCATCAACTTACCAACCACTGAGGTTAGACTCACCGGTCGGTAATTTCCTTGGCTATCCCTATTCCCTTTCTTGAATACAGGAACCGCATCCGCAATCCTCCAATCCTCCGGAACCTCTCCAGTCTCCATTGACGACGCAAAGATCATCGCCAGAGGCCCTGCAATCTCTTCCCTCACCTCCCACAGTAACCTGGGGTACATCCCATCCAGTCCCGGCGACTTATCTATCTTGATGCTATTCAAAGTTTGCAACACATCCTCTTTCTTAATATACACATACTCAATCTTTTCAGTCCGCCTCAATCCTGTAGTACAACCATCCAGGTCTTTTTCCACCGTGAATACCGAGGTAAAATATTCATTAAGCACCTCTGCTATTTCTTCCGGTTCTGTACAGACTTTCTCACCTTCACCTTTTATAGGTCCTATTCCTTCACATCTCATCCTTTTACACTTCACATATTTATAGAACGCCTTAGGGTTCTCCTTAATCTTACCTGCCAAGGCCTTCTCGTGACCCCTTCTGGCTCTCCTAATTTCTTTCTTAAGTCCCTTCCTACAAGCCATATACTCATCTAGATCCCTATCATCACCTAGCTCTCTGAACCTTTTGTACGCTTTCCTTTTCTTTTTGACTAGGTTCAGCGCAGCTTTCGTGCACCACGGTTCCCGTAACCTACCAACACCTCCCTGTCTCATCGAAACGTTGTCATGCAGAACTCCAGACAAACATTCCTTGAAAATCTGCCACCTTACTTCGGTACTTTTCCTCGAGAATACCTCCTTCCAATTTACGCCTCTAATCTCCTGCCTGATGGCTTCATATTTCCCCTTACTCCCGATAAACACTTTCCTAGCTTGCCTGATCCTATCTCTTTCCAATGCTAGCGTAAAGGAGATAGAGTTATGATTACTATCCCCAAGATGCTCCCCCACTGAGAGATCCGACACCTGTCCAGGCTCATTAGCCAGTACCAGATCGAGTACAGCCTCTCCTCTTGTAGACTTATCCACATGCTGTGTCAGGAAATCCTCCTGAACACACCTAACAAACTCCTCCCTATCCAAACCCCTTACCCTAGGGATATTCCAATCGATGTTTGGGAAATTAAAGTCTCCCATCATGACAACCCTGTTATTCCTACATCTCTCCAGGATCTGTTTCCCTATCTGCTCCTCAACATCCCTGTTACTATTGGGCGGCCTGTAGAAAACACTCAGCAAAGTTATCGACCTCTTCCCGCTCCGAACTTCCACCCACAGACTCCGTAGACAATCCCTCCACGGCTTCCACCTCTACTGAATTATGCCAAACATGACAGCACTGATGTATCAGAGTGGGTGTTTCATTTTTTCCCCTATTAATGAGCAAAGAAACCATGCATGATAGACTGTGATAAATTGGAGTGTTATTTATTGTGCAAAAATTGTTTTAATGTTATTAGGATAATTGAAGCTTTATTGACGGCACGGTAGCACAGTGGTTAGCACTGCTGCTTCACAGCTCCAGGGACCTGGGTTCGATTCCCGGCTTGGGTCACTGTCTGTGTGGAGTTTGCACATTCTCCTCGTGTCTGCGTGGGTTTCCTCCGGATGCTCCGGTTTCCTCCCACAATCCAAAGATGTGCGGGTTAGGTTGATTGGCCATGCTAAAATTGCCCCTTTAGTGTCCTGAGATGCGTAGGTTGGAAGGATTAGCGGGTAAATATGTAGGGATATGGGGGTAGGGCCTGGGTGGGATTGTGGTCAGTGCAGACTCGATGGGCCAAATGGCCTCTTACTGCACTAGAGTTTTTATGATTCTATGACTGCGTAATTAGGGTGCAATTATGGTTCAGATTTGCCAGTCTCCAGATTATCAGAGACTGGAGGTTATTTAGCCCTGCCCCCTGATAGAAAATGCGCTTCGGGATCCTGCAGAAGTGCCAATGTAATGACTCCATGGTAACTTTCTGGGAAGTTTGAACTTCCAATAGCTAATTCTGCTGCTCCCCAGGACCCACCAAAAAAGTGTTTGACTTGTTAGTCAGTTCTGACTTGCCCAGGAAATGTCGGACAAGAAACTCTTAGTCTGATGCAACTGACGTCATCGACCCCTTGACCTGACCAGCCTACAATCTAACTCTTACCTCTCCCCCCACTAATGACCTGATTAACCTCTGATCTGACTGCCCCTCCCAACCTACTCACCCTCCCTCCCTACTCTCCCCTGCTGCCACTCTCCCTATTAACCCAATTACCTCAGTCAGCTACCGATTTGTTCACCCACCCACACACTGAGAAGCATTTTAAAAATTTATTTTGCGGGATATTGGTGTCACAGGCTAGGCCAGCATTTATTGTCTATGACCATATGTCCTCGAGTAGGTAGTGGCGAGCTGTATAATTGAACCACTGCAGTCCCTGTGGTGTAGGTACGCCCATCCTCTTGGGGAGAGAGTTCCAGAATTTTGACCCAGTGGCAGTGAAGGAACGATGGTTTGTTTCGAAGTTAGGATGGTGAGTGATTTGGAGGGGAACCTCCAGGTGGTGACATTCCCAGATGAGTGCTGCCCTTGTCCTTCTAGATGGTAGTGGTTGAGAGTTTGGAAGGTGCTGCCTAAGGAACCTTGGTGAGCTCCTGCAGTGCACCGATGGTATGCCCTGCTGCCACTGTGCATCAGGGGTGGGGAGTGAATGTTTTTGTGGAAGGAGTGTCAATTGAACAGGCTACTTTGTCCTAGATGGTCTTGTGCTTCTTGAGTATTGTTGGGGCTGCACTTTCTCCATCAAACTCTTGACTTGTGCCTTGCAGGTGGTGGACATGCTTTGGGGGTTCAGGAAGTGAGTTACTCGTTGCAGAACCTCTTTTTGGCTCTGTTTTTTATGGCCATTCCGGTTCAGTTTATGAGTGGTAAATGGTAATGATAGGGCATTCAGCAATGGTAATGCTGTTAATTGTCAAGTGGCGATGGATAGATTCTCTCTCATTGGAGATGGTTATTGCCTGGTACTTGTGTGCTGTGAATGTTTCTTGCCATTTGTCAGCTGAAGCCTGGATGTTGTCCTGGTCTTGCTGCATTTCGATATGGACTGCTTCAGTATCTGAGGAGTTGCGAATGGTGCTGAACTTTGCAGTCATTAGTGAACAACCCCATTTCTGACCTTGCGATGGAAGGAAGGTCATTGATGAAGCAGTTGAAGATGGTTTGGCCAGGATACTACCCTGCGGAACTCCTGCAGTGATGTCCTGGAACAAAGATGATTGACCTCCAGTTGCCACAACTGGAGTGCCAAGTACTTTGTGCCAAGTATAACTCCAACTAGCAGAGACTTTTCCCCTTCATTGCCATTGATTCAAGTTTTGTTTGGGCACCTTTATGACACACTTGGTCAAGTGCTGTCTTGATGTCAAGGGCAGTAACTCTCATGTCACCTCTGGAATTCAGCTTTTGTCCAGGTTTGAACTAAGTAGCCAATTGACCCTGGAAGAGCATCAGTGAGCAGGTTATTGCTCAAGTGCCACTTACTTGCGGTGTTGATGACCTCCTTCATCACTTTTACTGATCGAGAGTAGACTGATGGGCGGTAATTGGTGGGTTGGATTTGTCCAGTTTTTTGTGTACAGGATGTACCCGGCCAATTTTCCTCATTCTCGAGATGCCAGTGTTGTCGCTGTACTGGAATAGCTTGGGTCGGGGCATGGCAAAAATAAAGTTTAATGTTTGTTTATTAGTCACAAAACATTTACACTGCAATGAAGTTACTGTGAAAATCCTCTAGTCGCGACACTCGGCGCCTGTTCAGTTACACTGAGTGAGAATTTACCATGGCCAATCCACCTAACCTGCACATCTTTGGGCTGTGGGAGGAAACCGGAGCACCCAGAGGAAACCCACACAGACACGGGGTGAACATGCAGACTCTGCACAGACAGTGACCTAAGCCAGGAATCGAACCCAGGTCCCTGGTGCTGTGAGACAGCAGTGCTGACCACTGTGCCACCATGCCATCCAAGTTCTGGAGCACAAGTCTTCAGTACTTTTGCCAAAATATTGAGGACCTTTAAATATTTAACTGAATTCGGCAGCCAGTGTTGTTAAAAAGGACGCGGTTTCTGCGCAGAATCTCTTTGCTGCTTTCTGTGAGGATTCCTGTTGCGGGAACACTGCAGGATCCTGCACCAGAAGTTGGTGCCTTTTCAATATATGTAGCTAAATGTTTAGTTTTCTGTCCAGAGTTGGATGCAGTGGTTCTGAGTCTGATTGGAAAATTTGGGCCCATGAGTTCTTGGTGGTACAAACTCTTTGTTACAACTTGACAGCATTCTTTTTAACAAAACAAAATATTAGTCTTATGTTTCTGAGTTTTCCCTCAGCAATTTATTCATTCAAAATTAATTTATGTTCATGTTGTTTAATGTGGTGATTCTGTAAAATGATTTAATAGAATAATAGAAAAGAACTTCATTTTTTATATAGTGCCTAATCACATGCTAAGAACAACATAAAGTGCTTCATAGCTAATGAATTGCTTTTTGGGGTGCTGTCATGATTGTTATACTGTACTGAAATTGCTTAGACCAATTCTCAGTTCCCTTTCACCCCACAAGCTACTTCACTTTGCCTATTCCAATTGATTAACTCTAAAACAGTCTATCTTTTTCATAGAAATAAATCATAGAATCCTACAGTGCAGAAGGAGGCCATTCGGCCCATCGAGTCTGCACCGGCCACAATCTCACCCAGGCCCTATTCCCATAACCCCATGCATTTACCCAAGCTAGTCCTCCTGACACTATGGGGCAATTTAGGGCCAATCAACCTAACCCGTACATCTTTGGACTGTGGGAGGAAACCAGAGCACCCGGAGGAAACCGACGCAGACACGGAGAGAATGTGCAAACTCCACACAGACAGTGACCCAAACCGGGAATTGAATCTGGGTCCCTGGCGCTGTGAGGCAGCAGTGCTAACCACTGCGCCACCGTGTCACCCCTATTATTAATTGATATTTTAAGGTTAATCAAATTGTTCTTTTAAGGTGCACTACTTGCTCATTTGAGCTGAGTAAAAATTAAAACAACAAATTTTCTTGTATGGTTTTTTTGATAGACTGGAGAAAATCTTGCCTCTTTTCTCTTTCAGAACTGAAACCACCCTGCAATATTTTTTGGTAGCACAGTTGCCTAGCTTTTCTCTGGTAATCTGACCCACTTGATTCCAACACCCCAGATGCTACCAAGTGGTGCCAATAGTGTGTTTCCAACTGATGCCTATGCTGCATTCCAAAGTTTGGCTCTGCCTGTACCTAAACTTTTATACCCCTGACCACTCATCCCTTCAACCAGCCTTCTGTATGTACACTCAGACGTATCTCTCCTGAGTCAGACCCATTGTAAACCCTTCAATGCCTCCCCATTTCCTTGGATCCTTCCCCTAATTATAGATGATGATGTGGAGATGAAGGGGCAGTGCTCCAAAAGCTCGAGCTACCAAATAAACTTGTTGGACTTTAACCTGGTGTTGTGAGACTTCTTACTGTGCCTAATTATAGAAACATAGAACATAAGAACAAGAGGAAGCCATTCGGCCCTTCGAGTCTGCTCCACCATTCATTAAGTTCATGGCTGATCATCCAACTCAATAGCCTGATTCCGTCTTCCCCCATATCCTTTGATTCCCTTCACCCAAATGCTATATGTAACTGCTTCTTGAAAACATACAATGTTTTAGCCTCGACTGCTTTCTGTGATAGTGAATTCCACAGGCTGACCACTTGCTGGGTGAATTTCTCCTCATCTCTGTTGTTAAGGACCAAATCACAAACTTCAAGATATTTTTTGAAGTTAACCTAGACCCCAACCGTTGCATTTGATTTTTGCAATTGAATGAAGATAAAGGGGGGTGGGGGGTCGCGATTCTCCCATCCCATCGCACTAATTTTCTAGCGCAGCGGGGTGGGAGAATCTTGTGGCTGGGCATGCGTGGGATTTGCGCATGCGTTCCCGCCGCGAATGCATCTCCTAGCGCCAGATTTCTGGCAACATCAGATCTGCACCGGAAACTGGCGGGAAGACCAGATAAGCCATTTTCACCTCTTTTTAATATAATTTAAATGTAATTAGTGGGCCCGGGACTGAATTCTCCAGGCCCGCTAGCCTCTCCCGCTCCACCAGAGTGCTTCACTCAAGTAGATTTTACACTAGTTCCCCACTTTTGGGGAACTATCAGGACGACACTGCTGGAGTGAAGGGGGGGGAGCAACCAGGGCCCCAAGGGGATTGGGTGGCAGGGAGGTGGTGCCCCCGGGTATGGGCACTCTGGCAGTGCCAGCCTGTGCCCCCAGCACTGCCAGGGGACAGTGTGCTCATGCCCAGGGGGCGCCTTGGCACTGCCCATTGAGCATGGGGCAGTGACAAGGGGGCAGGGCCTAGGGGGCATTCAGTGGGAGTGAGGGTCCTGCTGCCACTGTATGGGGATCGATGGGGACAGGAGGGAGGCCGGCGATCGGGGCCGTTTGGTTCAGGCTGGCCCAGGAATGGTCGGGGGGAGCCTGGGGGTTGGGAGGACAACACTGCAGGGGTCCCAGGCTGGTCAGCAATTGAGAGGCTGACAGTTCGGGGCCACTGCGCATGCGCAGAGGCCTGCTGATTTCAGCCTCCTGGGAGGGAATAGGCCCCATCCCCTGCAGTGCAGAGAGTGTGGGAGATTCTAGTGTGAACTCCCACTGAAAAAAAGAGTGTGAATTACTCCAGTTTTCCCGCGAATTTGACACTCAGAATTTTGGGGGGAAAAGTCCGGCCAAGGTGTTTGACTACAAGGAAGCTTTTATCAAAATAAATTTTATTTAAGTACACCCAATGTAACAAAAAGAATTAACATAACTTACCAATTAAAAAACTTAAACATGTAACTGCTATCTATCTCTATTGTTCCAATGTCGCATTATCCCCCCAAAACATTAACCTCTTCTTTAGAACCAGTTAGCAACGAAACCAAAGATGCTTATGTTGCCAGATTTCCAGCCTTTTGACACTTCTGGAGAGTGATTCAGGCAGACAACTGTCTTCTAATTACCTTCCTCATTGTGCGTGCGTGCCCGCACTCCACCTTGCACCCTTGTGCGCCAGGCCCCCCTCACTTGCTCCCTCCTCACTCTCGTGACCCTGCTTTTCTATTGCCTGTATGTTTAAATTAAGGTTTACCTACTTTGCTGGTATTTCCAGGTTATCCTGGAAATATTCAGGCTAGAAGAGTGACAAGGTCCTGCAAGGGGAGTTCAGGGAATTGATTAGTAAGTTAAAAAAGTGGACCTCTAGGGTTGTAATCCCAGGATTACTTCATGTGCCATATGCTAGTGAGGCTAGGAATAGGCAGATAGTGCAACTAAACACATGGCTAAACAGCTGGTGTAGGAGGGAGGGGTCCAGATATCTTGATCATTGGGATCTCTTCCGGACAGGGGGGACCTATACAAGAAGGACAAGTTACACCTAAACTGGAGGGGCACCAATATCCTGGCAGGTAGATTTGTTAGAGTCATTTGGGAGGGTTTAAACTCGTATGGCAGGGGGGGTGGGCACCAGAGCAGTAGGCAGAAGAAATAACTGAGGGAGAACTACAGACTAAGACCAGTAAGATTAAGAGGAAGAGCAGGCAGGGAGGAGTTGTTGAACACAGTGGGACTGGTGGGCTGAGGTGCATGTGTTTCAACGCGAGGAGTATAACTGGTAAGACAGATGAACTTAGAGCTTGGATTAGTACTTGGAACTATGATGTTGTTGCTATTACAGAGACTTGATTGAGAGAGGGACAGGATTGTCAGCTAAACATTCCAGGATTTAGATGCTTCAGGCAGGATAGAGCAAGGTGTAAAAAGGATAGGGGAGTTGCATTACTGGTTAAGGAGAATATCACCACTTTACTGAGGGAGGACGCCTTGACAGTTCAGGCAGCGAGGCAATATGGGTAGAGCTCAGGAATAACAAGGATGAAGTCACAATGTTGGGGGTTTATTACAGGTCTCTCAACAGCCGGTGGGAGATGGAGGAGCAGATATGCAGACAGATTTTGGAAAGATGCAAAAACAGCAGGGTTGTTGTGTTGGGTGCTTTTAACTTTCCCTATGTTGACTGGGACTCGCTTACTGATAGGGGCTTGGATGGGGCAGAATTTGTAAGGAGCGTCCAGGAGGGTTTCTTGAAACAGCATGTAAATAGCCCAACTCAGGAAGGAGCCATATTAGACCTGGTATTGGGGAATGAGCCCGGCAGGTGATCGAAGTTTCAGTAGGAGAGCATTTCGGGAACAGAGATCATAATTCCGTAAGTTTTAAGGTGCTTGTGGGTAAGGACAAGAGTGGTCCTCGGGCGAAGGTGTTAAATTGGGGGAAGACTATCCACAACAACGTTAGGCAGGATCTGAAGAATGTAGATTGGGGGAGGCTGTTTGAGGGTAAATCAACATCCAACATGTGGGAGTCTTTCAAATGTCAATTGATTGGAATTCAGGACTGGGCATGTACCTGTGAAGATGAAGGATAAGTGTGGCAAGTATCGGGAACCCTGGATAACAAGGGTTATTATGAGCCTTGTCAAAAAGTAAAAGGAAGAATTCGTAAGGTCTAAAAGGCTTGGGACAGATGAAGCCCTTGAAGAAAATAAAGAAAGTAGGAAGGAATGTAAGAAAGGAGTTAGGAGGGCCAAAATGGGTCATGAAAAGTCCTTGGCAAACAGGATTAAAGAAAATCCTAAGGCGTTTTATACGTGTGTAAAGAACAAGAGGGTAGTCAAGGAACGGGTTGGTCCGCTCAAGGATAATGGAGGGAATCTATGCATGGAACCAGAGAAAATGGGTGAGATACTAAATGAATACTTTGCCTCAGTATTCACCAGAGGGACTTGATGGATGAGGAGCCTAGGTTAGGGTGTGCTGATATTCTGGGTCATGTCGATATGAAAAAGGAGGAGGTTTTGGGTGTCTTAAAAAGCATTAAGGTAGATAAGTCCCCAGGGCCTGATGGGATCTACGCAGAATACTGAGGGAAGCAAGGGCAGAAATTGCTGGGGACTTGACAGAAATCTTTGTATCCTTATTGGCTAAAAGTGAAGTTCCAGAGGACTGGAGGATAGCCAATGTTGTTCAATTGTTTAAGAAGGGCAGCAGGTTTAATCCAGGAAATTGTAGGCCATTTAGCTTTACGTGGGTTAATCCAGGAAATTATAGGCTGATGAGCTTTGTCAGTGGTAGGGAAATTATTGGAAAAGATTCTTAGGGACAGGATTTACTCGTATTTGGAAATAAATGGACTTATTAGTGATAGACAGCATGGTTTTGTGAAGGGGAGGTCGTGCTTCACTAACTTGATCGAGTTTTTTGAGGAAATGACGAAGATGATAGATGAGGGAAAGGCAGTGGATGTTGTATACATGGACTTCAGTAAAGACATTGACAAGATACCTCATGGTAGACTGGTATAAAAGGTGAAGTCACACGGGATCAGAGGAGAGCTAGCAAGATGGATACAGAACTGGCTTCGCCATAGAATAAGAGGATAGCAGTGGAGGAGTGCTTTTCTGAATGGAAAGCTGTGACCAGCGGTGTGCCACAGGGATCAGTTCTGGGATCTTTGTTGGTCGTAGTATACATAAATGATTTGGAGGAAAATGTAGCTGGTCTGATTAGTAAGTTCGCAGATGACAAATTGGTGGAATTGTGGATAGTGAAGAGGATTGTCCAAAGATACAGCAAGATATAGACTGGTTGGAGACTTGGGTGGAGAAATGGCAGATGGAGTTTAATCCAGACAAGTGTGAGATGCATTTTGGAAGGTCCAATGCATGTAGGAATTATTTGGTAAATGGTAGAACCCTTAGGAGTATTGACAGGTAGAGATCTGGGCGTACATGTCCACGCTCACTGAAAGTGGTAATGCAGATGAATAAGATAGTCGAAAAAGCATATGGCATCCTTGCCTTCATTGGTCAGGGCATTGAGTATGAAAATTGGCAGGTCATGCTGCAGCTGTACAGAACCTTAGTTCGGCCTAATTTAGAATATTGTATACAATTCTGGTCGCCACACTATCAGAAGGATGTGGATGCTTTGGCGAGGGTACAGAAGAGGTTTACCAGGATGTTGCCTGGTCTGGAGGGTATCAGCTATGACAAGAGGTTGGATAAACTTGATTTGTTTTCACTGGAACGCTGGAGGTTGAGAGGTGATCTAATAGAGGTTTACAAGATTATGAGTGGCATGGACAGAATGGATAGTCAGATGGTCTTTCCTAGGGTAGAAAAGTCAAGTACTACGGGACAAAGGTTTAAGGTGCGTGGGAATGTGCGGAGCACGTTTTTTACACACAGGATGGTGATTGTGTGGAACGTGCTGCCCGGGGAGGTGGGAGCAGGTACGATAGCAGCATTTAAGGGGCAACTAGACGAATACATGAATAGGATGGGAATGGAAGGATACGGACTCCATAAGTGCATACGGTTTTAGTTTAGGCAGGCATCATGATCGGCGCAGGCTTGGAGGGCCAAAGGGCCTGTTCCTGTGCTGTACTTTTCTTTGTTCTTTGTTCTCTTTGTTCTTATCCAATCATCAGCTGATTTCTTAGTTCGCAATAAACTATCAGTAGCCAATAAAGTGGAACAACTGATTGGTCAAGCTGGGAGGACAGACTGACTGTAGAATTCCTGGAACTCAGTTTAGTAAACGTTGCAGGAGATTATTAGGTTCCTAAAACTTAGGCTCGTCTTTGAACCAGCGTATGTCACTGAATCCAGTGTATATTGGCAGTTGCACAAGCCAAACAATCACTGTGGGGATGGAGTCTACTAGTGATTGTGATGTTGGACTCTGATAATTAGCAGTTGAACTGCACGTAGATGTGGTATTCCAGTAATTTTGATACTGGTCTAGCAATCCATGACGTTATGAGTTCAAGTTGTGAAATTTAATTCAATGAATCTGGTCATTTGTGGGCTAGCATCAGAAAATAATAATTAAAGGCTATTGGATTGTCTACAAAACCTATTGGTTTATTATCATCCCTACCTGGTCAGATCTTTGTGTGATTCTAGTTCTGCCTCATTGAATCATGATGCCTTCAGGATAACTTGGGGCCCGATTTTACCATCGCGTTGCACCTGTTTTTGGGCGTGAAAGTAAAGTTGGGTGTGAGGCGAGTAGAGCGATCTGCACCCGCCTCTGCGCCAGTTCACCCTTTACCAAGGCCCAAAAATGGCCATGATCGGGAACGTACCCAAAATGAGCACAACGGCCATTTAAATGCATTTGCATGCATTTAAGTTGACTTAATGGGCTGTGTGCCGAATTTTATCAGCACTTCTCCCTTTACCACTGCGTTCGCCCATCCGGAATTGACGCGAAATAGCCATGCTCCCTATAAGTCTGATTTGGGCGCTCCATCAATAAGGGTTAGTGAGGAGGTAAGTGCCGAGCGTCTGACGGCTCTGCTTGAGATTGTGGGAGGAGGGTGGTCCGCTGCCACCTTGCTTGTGATCAGTGGGGGGAAGGGGGGTCTGCTGCCACGCTGCTCGAGATCGGTGAGGGGGGGGGGGGGGGGGGGGAGGGCCTGTGATCAGTCAGGGTGGCGGGGGTGTGGGGAAGGGGATAAGAGGGTCAGTAATGTTGTGGGGGTGGGGCAATGTCTGTGGGAGTCGGGGGGGGGCATTATCCGGCCCGGGATGGATATGGCAGGGGAGCAGCGTTCTGTGATTTTTTTTTCTGCGCATGTGCAGTTGGAGGCGTTGATTGGAGCTGCAGGGTTTTGGGCGCATTAAGCCCTGCCCACAGGCTGGTGCAGCGCGATTCGGACTCGCTGATATTTTTGCAGGCAGAGTGCGTATGGGGGCGCCTCGGAACGTGTCTAAAAGTCAGATCTGAAACACTCCCAGTTTCATGTCTGCCCAACACATAGAATCAAAATGGTAAAATAGGGCCCTTTGGATTTCAAGTACATTCCAAGAGTAAATAAGGTAAAATTGAAACAGAGGTATTAACACGATCTACTATGACAGTACAATTGACATAATTGCATGTTTTAGCATTTTGGAAGAACATGAACTACGTAGGTAGGAATTGTTATCTGATGAGTCTAAATTGTTGCAGGCACAAGTGTGGTTTATGTTTAATGTCTCTACAAAAGCTCCAACTGACAACATTCAAACCTTGTTCTGTAAATTGACTGTTTAAATGCTACTTGAAAGTTCATTCTGACAAATCACCATCTGGGAGAATGTTTTCTTTTTATAATCTTGCACATACTTTACCAGTTTCTTTTTACCTGCTGTTCTCTGACCTATTTTCTGAATCCTTCACAGGTACAGATGTGCAGCATTTGGAGTCCTCATCAGTGCTTCAGATGAACTCACTAAACAGTGAGTAAATGTCTAAGAGAATGTTGAAGTTACAGCAGCTTTTGCTATTATGGAGAATGTATTTATTGTTCTTTCTACTCTCTGCCCTTTAATGTTCAATAAAGATATAAATGTTTAGAAAAGTAATCTTCCTTGTAAAAGATTGTGCAGTATGTGGTGGAGAGCGACTGTAATAACATACATGCAACCAAGAGAATTGTATATTAAAATACTGAGTTGCTTTATTTCTGTAAGTATGGGTAAAACCCCAAAAGAAACTACTTTGTTCCCTTCTCCCCTGCCTCTTCCACCCTCACTTCCATGAGAGGTGCAGGGAGCTCATTGACAAATAAAGCAATAATATCAAGATTGTCAGTCAGCTGCATTCCTCCTTCCTCATAGATCTGCACCTGCAACTTTCACTAGTTTCTCTCCTATCTCCCCTCATGCTTATCTTCTCCATGATCTCCTCGCTTCCCAGATGCCATTCCCCTACTTTTCAAAACCACCATCATCACCTCCCACCTCAAAGAAAGAACATCTGTCTCTAGCCTCTTCTCTCAAATCTATGACCATCTTTCCTGCAGTTTCATGTTTGAATATCCACTCAGTTTTCTGCCGCTGTCACAGCAGTTAAATAGCTCAAATAAAAGTGTCAAGTTCTCTGTTATTGTGATCATGATGCACCATTTCTCCTTATCCCTCAACCTCTCTACAATCTTTGACACAGTTGACCAACATCTCTCCTCCATTTTTCTTGCTTGGTTCCACCCTTGCCTATTCAATTGTAGAAGACCATTTGTCTGATCTCTGTCTGTTCCTTTTAGTTATCCTTAAGGGTCTAGCCTTGGCCACCTTCTCCACCTTGTCTATGTGCTGGTACTTGCTGACGTTGTGAAAACATTGATCACTTCCTGACATATGCCAAAAATTCCCAGCTCGATCCCTACTTGTCTGACGTTGAGCCGCAGATGATCTGCAGTTCTCTTCACTTATTTTAAGACTTAAAGCCATCATCTCCGCCTCCTGCTGCAAACATCATACCCTTGCCATTAGTGCATTCCTTACTGGGAAACTGTCGGCTTGGACCAGATTTTGCAATCTTAGCATTCTATTTGTCTGAGTTTCAAACTCCATATTCTCTCCATCTTAATGACTGCCTACATGCATCTCTGTGATGTCACTCCCTCTACAGCTGCCTTTGACCATGTGTTGGTGGAATCATCATGCATGCCTTTGTCATCTCCAATGAGTACTTCAATCCTTGTCTTGCTAGATCACATTTGTCATGTTCTGTAAACTTCAGCTCATTCAATAGTCTGTTGCTGGTATATTATCTTGCCGCAACTAGCCACCCATTCAATCACCTGTCACTCCTGTCAATTCTAACCTAAATTAGCTGCTATTGCCACAACAACTCCATTTTAAAATTCTCAGTCTTGTGTTTAAATCTTTCATGCTTTCACCCTTGCTATTTCTCACCTCCTCTGAACTTAGCAGAACTCTTGAGTTCCTCTGTCTCTTGTGCATCGCACTATCCCTCGAGTGAAATTGTTAACTGTTGCCACTACATCTGTCTCGGCCCTATTGGAATTCCTTCGCTAACTTCTCTCCTCCTTTAAGACTCTCCTCCAACCCTACCCCTTTGACCGAGCTTCCCACTTAATCCCTCTCTTTGGCATGGTGTCTATTTTTGTCTGACTATGCTTCTGTAAAATACTTTCCAATGTTTTTCTCCGCTAAATTTGTCATATAAATGCAAGTTGTTCAAAAATTAATTTTATTATTTGCTTTGTGCCCAACTGCCATGTCTTTGTCTTCACCATTGTGGTACTTGCTTTGATTAACACTTTGAAAGATAAATTATGCAATGGCGTAAAAGTTAAATCAACTTACTGGTGTGGTTAAGTAAATCCTGCAATAGTTCTGTTGTTAGTTCAGTTCACTGTATTTGATCTTTGAAGATGGGACCAAATGTGCAAGTTAACCATAAATGCCTTGTGACCTAGGTGACAATTTTATGATAAAGTAACTGTGAAGGATTTCCATGTTTAGTAGTTACTCTAAGTAATGGTAACATGTTTCTATTCAATATATGGAGCAATTAAAGACCTTTTAAATTTTGCATATGTGTTCAATTCATTGAAGCTGAGGCTTGGTTCTGCCAAGGACATCTTGGTAAATTGAGCAAAATCTCAGAAAATCAATCTAATATTTCATATTGTGACCAATGTTTCCAGGTCTTCAGCATTTTGGGTAGTATGCATTTCACACAGCATTTGATGATTCCTAATTATGCTTGTCCTGCAGTCTTCAATTCTGTTCCTGATCAGATATCACCTTTTTTAAAATTCCAAAATGTTAACAATTTTAACTGCACTAATCCATCTGTTTTATATATAAATAAATATATATGTTTGTGTGTGTATATATTCAGATATGTGATATATATTGTATATACATATGCTTAGATGAAAAAATTGTGCATATGTGGATATTAACCATTCTGGCATGCTGCAAGATTCTGTTCATCAGATGGCAATAACATTAAGAAAATGGTCTAGATCTTCATTTTGTTGGGAGGGGGTGTGATTGTACAAAAATGTACAGTACCTTTTTTTTTGTTTAGAGAAAAACATACAAATGTACATTTTGTGATCACAGTGCCTTTCCTGCACAGCAATTACAGGGGAATGTATTGGAATAGTTAATATGATTAAACATATTCTGAGGGTTGCATGCTTTTGAGGATCAGGGTAGTTTTGCTGCCATCCTTGATACATGAAGATAAAGGCTGTCACTCATGGTTAAGTCATTGTCTTGTGTGAGTGTTAGGGTCAGGGCCAATCAAATAGTAGAAATCCCGAGTTAATTTGAAGCCCAGTTGCTCTGACCTTGCTTTAGGAAGTATCCTGGGTCTTATGGAAGAATGTTTGGGTCATGTCATTCTTATGGAAGGACTCCAGATTGTCTAGTTTACCCGGAGTTCCCAGTCAAAGTCCTTTCACCACCCATTTGACTGTCATATATCCCCCAGGTATTTCACCCATATATTTGTTGTGAGAAAGTCTGCAATTCATTACATTGTACAAAAACATTTTGAATTTCCACAGAAATTTTCATTACTTTCTTTTCATAACATTAACACACTTTCATTGGATATCCTTTGGCTTCAACCTAGGTCATTTTTCTTGCAATTTTAAGTAATGATATTAGAATAACTTTGGAAAGAAAATAAATTGTTTAATTTGTAATTTAATTTAAAATTTATATTTTATTTTTGTTAGTGCTGCTGAAATGTAACTCTTCAAAAGGTTAACTAACGCTTTCTCCCAAAATCAAGTACAGACATCAAGAATACTTTTTTAAAAACAATATTTTTGGCAAATATCACTGTCTCGCAATCTTTTTTAATGTCCTGATTATTTTTCTTCAGGATTGCACACAGCAGTGAACTGGATATTGACCATCAATTCCTGAAAATTCGAGGCCAATCCTGGAAGGCCGTCGACCCTATCTCCAACCTCCCTTTCCTCCCCAAAGTCCTTGAACAAAGTCCTCCAAAATCCATGCCCATTTTTCCTGGAACTTCAAGTTTGAATCCCTCCAATCAGATTTCTGTCCCTGCCACTGTACCAAAGCTTTTTTCCAAATCACAAATGAAATCTTATGCGAGTGTGACAAAGATGCACTAACCCACTCTGTCCTTATCTCCTTGTCAGCAGCCTTTGACATAGTTGATCCTCCTCCAGTGTTTCTCTACCGTCATCCAGCTGGGTGGGACTGTGCTCATCTAGTTGCATTCTTACCTAGCTAATCACAACTAGAGATTTACCATCCGTGGCATTTTTTCCCATTTCTGCACAGTTATTTCTGGTGTCCTTCAAGGATCTATGCTTGCATCTCACCTGTTTCCTATCTGCATGCTGCTCCTCAACACTAGTCCACTGAGTTTTTCTCAAAATCTATTCCATTCCTTCCAAGCAAGCTGGTGCTGCATGAAGTAACTGGTCAGTTTTGCTCCTGAACAGACCAACAAGGAGTATCAGAGTGTCTTCTGCAGCTTGCTGAAAATATTTTGAGGCCCAAACCTGAAAGTGGTTTGAACCTCCTGGTTCCACTTAGGTAGGTGTTGTGTGCACATGGCTGATAGCAAGTCAATTTTGCCCAGTTCCAAAAGTTTTTCCAATGCATGCTCCAAGTCTTGGAACAATTCCATGGGAGATCTGCTAATATATAATTGATTTTATTTTGTTCTGTATGCTGCCTGTACTATTACTTTCATTCTTTGTTGCTTTTATTCAGTTTTGTTTCACTGAACTGAATTTTATCTTGGACCAGGAAATTCTGCCACCATGACTTAGTGGATCCTGAGTCTGTGCGGGCAGGGTGTGGCGCCATGGGGATGATTTTACTTGTGACAACCAACTAAGAAGCTGCACAATTATTTTTTACACAGAGGGTGGTGGGGGCCTGGAATGCGCTGCCAAGTAGGGTGGTGGAGGCAGGCACGCTGACATTGTTTAAGACTTACCTGGATAGTCACATGAGCAGCCTGGGAATGGAGGGATACAAACGATTGGTCTAGTTGGACCAAGGAGCGGCACAGGCTTGGAGGGCCGAAGGGCCTGTTTCCTGTGCTGTACTGTTCTTTGTTCTTTGTACTGCTTTTTAATCAAGGACAGCGACCTCAGCAGTGCTGCCAACAGATGAGGCCACTGCTGAGGCTATAGGGAGAAGAGGCACCTTTGATGTTGAGGTGTTTTCAAAGACAGATAAAAATTATTTTTCATGTGCTTGGGCCAGACGTGCAGTCTTGCCAATTGAAGGGTTGGACCGTTTAATCAGGCGTATCAATGCTGCCAGGGTAGCCATCAGTGCCGGGGAGGGGAGCCACTGGTGGGTATGGAGTGGCTAAAAGGAAAAACCCCACCCGGGGACCTCCTGGGAGGTGCTATGTTTAACCTCGGGGTCTTCATGTGCAGCATGAGAAATGCCAGTGCTGATAAACATGATGTAGAGAAGCCAGCGTTGGACTGGGGTGGGCACAGTAAGAAGTCTCACAACACCAGGTTAAAATCCAACAGGTTTATTTGGTATCACAAACTTTCAGAGCACTGCTCCTTCATCAGATGAGTCACTCACCTGATGAAGGAGCAGTGCTCCGAAAGCTTGTGATACCAAATAAACCTGTTGGACTTTAACCTGGTGTTGTGAGACTTCTTACAATACTAGTAAAATCCAGGCATTGTTATAAAATGGCCATTCATAGGCTAATTAGAAAAATAATTAATAATATAAATAATTAGATAAACTGGCCACCTATTTCCTGTCAGTGGGTGGCGGAGCTGCTGCCATTCTTGCTTCTGGGAATGTTCCTTGGTGGTATGTAGACGTCAGGATTCTCTCCTGTTCATTGTCGCCATTTTGTGTACTCTCCTGCCTTTCAGCCCATCTCCAGGGCTGGTAAAACTCAGCCCACCATTTCAGTCTGTTTGTTCTCTCTTGGTTGTCTATTACCTCCTCTATTTCCCTGAGACGTTCTTCCCTTGCCTATTTTTCAGTCTGGAGAAATGTAACATTATAGGACCCCTTTTCCATGTAAAGCATCAATGATGTGAGCATTTTAGTGTGTCAGTGAACCTTGAGCACCTGCCTTTTTAGGGATGCCAAAAGCAACAACTATGATCGGTTCATCACACAAAATTCCAACAGCAAATTGATGACATGGTTTATAAAATATTTATTGAAGCAGCCAATGCCAATGCAAAATAGTGTCAGAAGATATGTCTAAATGGAGACAATCCTTCATTCAGCCAATTTAATTTAATCCTTACAGAATGTAAATCATCTTAATATCACCTATGAGAACAGTTCAGCTAAAGGTTTCAGGTGGAGGAAGTTTGTGAGCCACAATCAACCAATAATATTTTAAAGATGGTACAGTTCAGTGTTACAAATAGTATTGTAAAAAATATCGGTTATCATTTTTGAAAATAATTATGCACATTATTAATACCTTATTTGTCTTGGTTATCTAAAGAGAGTATTTAGTGTATGTTATGAATTTCCAAGTTTTGTCCAATAGCTTTTAGTGAACAGAGATATTTGGGTTGCAGTTTGCATTCACTGATCAGTGAGTTGTTTAAAAGTAAAACCCACCGACAGCAATGAATGTTTATCGCAACCTTTTGCTGAGCATTGTATTTCTGATACTCTTCAGTTATGATAGTTATTAATACACTTTAGGGAAAAAATATCTGATCAAGAAACAATATCAACTATTCTTACGAGTTTTATGCATCATCATTATGCACCCTTGAATAATTTGCTGATACCTGTCAGTATTACTGAACCAAATAATAAAAAGTTAGGATTTTCTAAGATGTGAGATTTAGGCTGTGTGACTCTTCATTTAATGGAACACAGATGTTGCTGGCAAGGCCAGCATTTGTTGCTTTCCCTAATTATCCTTGAATGGAGTGGCTTGCTTGAGGACTGTTAAGAGTCATCTTTGGGGGGGACGTGTAGGCCAGACCCGATTAAAATGGCAGACTTTCTTCCTTAAGGGTTGGTAGTGAGCCAGATGTTCCCTAAAAAGCTCAGTTTATTTCTTTCACACTCAGTGTATCTGTTGCACTTTTTATATTTTTCCATTGTGTTTCCATTCCTTTTTTAAACTTGGTAGTTTTAAATGTTTAAATATTCATCAGGCTTTAAATGCTAGACAAGTAGTGTTAATCGTTTAGAATAGTCAGAACCTATGCCCGATCATCATACATCACCACTGAAATATGATGTGGTTACAGCAGTCTGAGCTAACTCCAGTGACTTGATGCTAAAATCCAGGGTTACCATTGTTGTAAGGGTAAGCATGATTACATTCTACTGCCAAAATAATCTGATGGGCATAGGCACTAAACTTGATGCCACTGATGTGATACATTCAGTGTTATGCACCCACTGAAGTTTCATTAGGCATGATTTGAGATGGAGTGAAACAACTTAGTTTAGTCCTCATCAGTGATAGTTGGCGCCAAAAAATCAAAGAATCAACACTGGCTGGCAATTTCTCGGTAATGGGCTCTGCTAGTGAAACAACAATTTAGCTCAAGTTCTCCACTTAAAAGTAATGTTTCAGCAGCTTAATCATCCTCAGGTGTTGGGCTGTTTGCCTTGATCAATGTCAATGACACCGAAACACATTTTTAGAGGAAATTGCTTTTGATATTGAATTCCTGACAGCTGGGGAATCCGCTCTTCACTCCTAGCGGTCCGCTCTTCACTCCTGAGGTGCATGCACCACCGAAAGTATCAACATTTTAAGTGTGGCATTGATCAGATCTTAACCATTTTTGATCTCACTCGGGATCTCCTTCTCGGAGGCTTCATTTATTTGATGTGTAAAGTCACTATATATGTCTTCTATTTTCTTGCTCCATTATAAGGGATTAATATATATTCTTCCTACTGTTTGAGCTTACATAGCCTTTAATATCATCCAAATGTGGCTAGGTGACTAAAATATGAGGACCAGACTTAATTCTGAAACCTTGCTAAACTTGTTATTGATCCTTCCTTCAGTTGATAACTTTGGTTCTATGGATGTGCAGAGTTTGAGCATGACCATTTTGAGGATTCCATTGTGTGGGTGGTGCAATTATACATATCACAGTAAGATTAACAGTATCAGCTTTGCAACCTTAATTATTCCCACATTATTCTAGCATGCATTTTGAACCAAGCATATTTTAGGGACATGCATAATAAGTCATGACTCTTGCTCAGGTAGCAGATTGTGCTTCATTTGAGTGTTGAATGAATTTTCTGCTGTTGATGCAGTTATAATCTAAGTATACCTCTGAATTTAATCGTGGCTTTCAAAAGAAAATTGAATAGGAACAACTTGCAGGACCACAAGGAAAAGGCATAGGAGTAAATCTAGATGAATTGCTTCTTCATAGAGTCACCACAGACATGATGGGTCGAATGAATTAAGACATTTTTGATTTTAAATCATAGGTCAATATATTTCTATGTTTTATGGATCAATTAGATTGGTTGGTATGATGCTGGACCAACAAAATAAAGGTTGTTCAAATGTCACCTAGGCAAGTAATAGCAAATGATTATGAATGCTGCTGAATCATCATTAAAAACCCAGCTAGCTGACTAATGTTTTTCAATGAAGGAAACCTGCCACACCTTACCTGGTCTGGCCAGGTTCATACCAGTTTGATATATGTTTGACTTAATACCCAGGGGCAAACATTCTACCCACATCCTGAGAATGATAGAGAAGAATGTTTCCAGCTTTGTGAACTAAAGTGAGAAAAAGTAAACTGGAAAATTATGACCACAATGAAATCAAGCACATGGCTACTGACCAGTCAAGGACAATGGTGCTGGACTGGGAAATAGGAATGAATCTGAAAAGTTAGCAAACAGAAGAATGGATCGGTGGTGAAATTCTTCAAATGTGAAATGGGTAATCCATGAAATAGAAACAATTTCACATAAGGTGAAAAGGAGGTGCATCAAAAAAGGCAAAGTTTCATGGGTAAAAGTATTAAAACTAAAACTGAATCTTTAAAAAAAAGGGAAGATCCTGAGTGATACTGAAAGTGCCATGGGAAATGCAGAACGGAGATTAGAAGGGCTAAAATAACATGACAAGAAAAGAAACAATATATTAGAAGTAAATTGATATTTTTGAAGTGACTGATCCATGATGTAGGGTGAGATCTAGCTGTTCATGATGGAAGTTATGGCAGAGATCTTACATTGTGTGTGTTAAATTTTTACAATTATTATTGCAAAATAAGAATGAAGTTGTCCTGGATAATGATATAGAACAATTATTAGAGAAATGTGTAGTGAAAGAATTGGTTCTGAGAAAAAGTGCAACTCCAGGTGAATAAATCACCACCAGATCCTGATAGTATGAAACCTAAGCTAGTACAGGGAAGAGTATACGTGTCAACAATATTTCAATCTTCTTTAGTTATATACATTGCAACATAGGGCTGGAGAGTAGCTTAATATGGCACCTTTGCTCAAGAGGGAGCAAAGAATAAACTTGGTTACAAATTTGATTAATGTCCGCTGTGGACAAACTCTTCCAATCCATTAATTAAGATAAAACTTATGAACATTTAGAAATGTATGGGATATTCAAGGATAACTAGGGAACACTTGTTAGAGGCAAGCTATCTTGTGAAAGTTTAAGTTTTGTTTAAAAATGTTTTAGATAAGGAAAATATTGTTTTTTTTCATAGATACTTATTAGGTGTCTCACAGAAACTTATTACAAAATCCTCTTGGAGTGTGGAGATTATTCAAGAAAGAATGTAAGGAGTAAAATCAGTGGTGGGTAAGCTTTTAGCAGTTGGACTGGTTTGAGTTTGTTAAGGCGAGTCAGCAAGGATTTGTAAAAGGCTGATCATATATGACTAATCTAATTGAATGTTTTGATGAAGTAACAGAGAAGGCTGATAAAGGAACTGCAATCTATGTAGACTTTATGAAAGCAATTAACAAAATGTCACATGAAAGCTGGTTAACAAAATTGTGGCTCATGGAATAGCAGGGTTAGTGTCAGCTTGGATAAATTAGTTGGCTTAAGGACTGAAAATAGTATTCGTATTAAATGGTTATTTTTTCAGACTGGAGGATGGTAGAAAGTGATGTTCCCCAAGTCCCCAACCTTTTTTGACATATAAATGACTTGGATATGAGAACACAGAGTAAAATTTTGAAATTTACCAATGATACCAAGCTTGAAGGAATGGCAAACTGTGGATAATACTATAGACTGCAATAGAATATAGGCTAACAAAATAGGCAGAAGGAATCTCATAAGGAGAAGTGTGAGCTGATGCATTTTGGAAAAAGTTAGGAGAAGGCAATGTAGAATTAATGGCATAGTTCTAAAGGGTGTGCAGAGCCAAAGGGACTTGGGTGAATATGCATTGATTTTTGAAGGTGGCAGGACAGAGAGTGATTAGCAAAGCATGTGGTATCTTGGGCTTCAAAAATAGAGGTATTGAGTACAAAGGCAAGGAGTTATGCTGAACATTTGTAGATGCCTGGTTACATCACAGCTAGACCACTGCATCTGGTCTGGTCCCGACGCTTTAGGAAAGATCCGAGGGTCCTTGAGATGGTGCAGAAAAGATTTACCAGAATAGTTCCAGTGATGGGAGATTTTAGCTACAAGGTTAGGTTGGGGAAGCTGTTTTTTTTCATGGGGGGATATTATAGATGTGTGCAGGAATATGACAGGTTTGGATAAGATAGATAAGGAAGAACTGTTTTCATTAGCTGATTGTACAAGGACTAGTGGACACATTTTTAAAGTTTTGCACAAGTGATTCAGGGAGGATGTGAAGAAGAACTTTGTTTTGAAGCATATCAAGTGATAATGGCCTGGAACCTGCTGACAACAAGGGTGGTAAAAGCAGAGACAAGAAATTATTTCAAAAGGAAATTGGATGAGCATTTGAAGGAAGAGTGAGGGTGTGGATTCAACTGGATTGCTCCATGGAGAGCCAGCATAGAAACAGTGGGATAAATGTCCTCCTCCTGAGGCATAAATGATTCTTTGCTTCTAAAAGTTTTGTTGTGCAGTATGAGGAAATGGATCAGCACGGAGAGAAAGTTTATTGATGCAGAGAACTTTGTCATTGAGGCATTTTAAGGAAAATAATATTGGAAGCAAATTAATAAAATTTGCTATAGGAAAATCCTAGCATGGACATGATCAACTGCATGGCTGTAAATTTATATGGTTAATTGAATTTTTTGTGGGCCGATATATTTTAATATTGTTACATGCGGTTTCAGTACAGGTTAGCCATGATCTAATTGAATAGTGGGATATGCTCGATGAGACAAAAATTCAGGTGTTCCATGTAAGACTGCGATGAGGAGAATTTCTTTCTCTGAGGATAGTTAATCGGTGGCATTCTCTTCCCTAGAGAGCAGTGGAGGCTCAGACATTGAATTTATTCAAGGCTGAGTTTGACAGATTTTTGATCGACAAGGAAGTCAAGGATATAAGGGCAGATAGTAAAGTGGAATTCGGGCCACAATTAGATCAGCCATGATCTTATTGAATGGTGGCACAGGCTCAGGAGCTGATGGTCTACTGCTGCTCTTAGTTCTTGTGTTCGAGTGAGCTGAATGGCCTACTGCTGTTCCTGTGTTCCTTTGAATTGGGCCAGTACCAAGAAAGTTATATATTGGTTATATCTTACACTTTTTAACCAGGTAAATAATTGTGACACATCCATGTTCCTGCTTTTCAATACAAACATGGATAGAAGACACTTTTCTCACTTGTGAACATGTCAGTGATGGACCTCAAGGTACAACCAACGGTCGATGGTTTAATTTGAAAAGTCAAAACTCACCGACAGCGTTGAATGTTCATTGAAGCCATCAGAAAAGCCAACACTGATTAAAAGTTGCTTGACCTAGCTATTCAGGAAATATTAAGTTGTCAGCAGAACTGCTTTGGACAGAAAGTTTATGTAACCACATTACATGCACAAAAATATTCTTTGCACGTAAAGTGATACTATCTTGGTATCAATAGAATAGTTAGTATGATCTAAAAACACTTTTTATTATAAAATAGTTTTTTAATTCATTCATGGGATGTGGCTGTCACTGGCTAGGTGAACAGTTCTTGCCAATTCCTTATTGCCCTCGAGAACTTGGTGGTGAGCTGCATAATAGAACTGCTGCAGTCCATGTGGTTTAGATACACCCACAATGCTGTTGGGGAGAGAGTTCCAGGATTTTGACACAGTGACAGTGAAGGACAGAGATATATTTCTAAGTCAGGATGCTGAGTGGTTTGGAGGGGATCGTACAGGTGGTGGTATTCCCATGTATTTGCTGCCCTTGTTCTTCCAGATGATGATGGTCCTGGGTTTGGTGCTGCCTAAGGGGACTAAGGTGAGTTCTTGAAGTGCATCTTGTAGATGGTACAAGCTGCTGCCACTGTGTGTTCGTGGTGGAGGGAGTGAATGATGGTGGATGCCAATCAAGCGGGCTTCCCTTTATCCTGGATGGTTGAGTTTCTTGAGTGTTGTTGGAGCTGCACTTCAGACCAAGTAGAGAAATAGACAATATTCTATCACATTCCTGACTTGTGCCTTGTAGATGGTAGACAGGCTTTGGGGAGTCAGGAGCTGAGTTACTTGCTTCAGGATTCCTAACCTCTGGGCTACTCTTGTAGCCACAGTATTTATATGGCTAGTCTAGTTCAATTTCTGGTCTTTGGCCTGGCTTAACAGCGTCGACCCTGCCTGCTGAAGCTGCTGAGGTCTCAGAGTCACTGACCCTCTGGGCTGACAGGGGAGCTGCCCACCATCCTTAATTAGATAGCTGGCCCGCAGGCAATTATTTATGAGGCTTCCTGTGGTAAAATTGCCGAGCTGGTCTGGTGCTGGCAAGTGCAGTCTCAGAACCTGCTTTTTGCCTCAGGGTCTCGAAGCAGCTGGTAAAATGTTATCACTGCTTTAACATTGCATTTGTCGCAGTATAAAACTAACCCAATGCAAAGCCACAGAGGACCACCAGGACTACATTTCATAAACACAGTATGGAATTATCAATATTCCGAGAGAAGAAGCATTCTGGCTATGTGATCATAAGATAAAAGATTAGTTATATAGGGAGTGCAACTTTCCATACGCATTTGAACATCTATCAAAGGCAATGCAAGGCTAACCAATTAATTTGGGGTTTTTTTATTCTTCCATGGGATGTGGGCATCGCTCCAAAGCCAGCATTTGTTGCCAACCGTATTTGCACTTGAACTGAATGGCTTGCTAGGCCATTTCAGAGAGCAGTTCAGAGTTAACCACACTTCTTAGAGTCTGGAGTCACATGTGGGCCAGACCAGAAAAAAACAATAGATTTCCTTCCCGGAAGGACATCAGTGAACCAGATGGGTTTTTACAACAGAGGTCAAATTCCATCAGCTGCCATGGTGAGATTTGAACCCATGTACCCACAGCATTATCCTGAGCCTCTGCATTAGTAGTCTAGTAACATGACCACCAGCTTCGCTGCAAGAATGGATGCTGGAAAATTCCAATTTACTTGCACCATACAATTTAAACAGCTTTTTATTGAAAATTCTGTAATATTATAAAACGGTGAAGTAGATTGCCTTGTATCTACTGTCCTCGATTAAAATATAGCCATAGTACAAAGGGTTTGCAGTATGTTTTGTGAAGAGGGTTAAAATGACTCCCCTATTCTTCCACTCCATGTCTGACAGCAGATTTTTTTTTGTGTGACTTTATAAGGATGAAGGTATTAATTCAATGTTTGTGCTTAACCATTTACATGCTGATTGCAAAGAAACTAGTCTGGCAGTTGTTCTTGAGTTTAAAATACAAAGGAGTTAGTTTTTATTGAGTTAAAACCCACTGAGGTAAAGATATAAAAATATCTTAAAAACTAAACCCACGTCCCCGACATTCGCAACACACAAGCATATGCAAAATTGTAGGTTAGATACTGGGGAGTTAGTTACCTTCTGGCTGAATTAAAATTCAATGCTAACAGGTAAAAAAAAAGGAGTTCAATGTTTGAGTCCTTCATTGGTATTCATGCCTGAAGTGGAATGTTTCCACCGGAGTCTCGAGAATTCAGTGGAGTTCGAAGCCCATGTAGACTGCAATTTTTGGAAACATATTTTTAAAATATAACCCACCTTTTCTAGAATTTGATGATTTTTGCACCTGATGTTCCTTTTGTTTGTTGGATTTCAATCTATGATAGAGATAGGGACTTGAACTCAGGAGTGAGAGAAGAAACAGGCAAATTGTCTTACTGATGTATCGGCAGATTTATTCCAGATTGCTATGCAGTTTGGATGTGGTAATAAGACATTTCAAAATGGTTATTTTAATCATCTGATCTCTCTCCCCATAATAATTTCTTAGATATTTGATTAGCTGGCTGGCATATGTACAGATCATGGCTATTGTTTTATGGTCTAAGTGATTAGATTGTGTAATGTCCCAGCCATTAACTTCTGAAGGATCAATTCTGCTATTGATGATATCGTCCATAAAGCTATTGTCCCAATAGACACTTTCTTACCACTTGAGAGATAGCTTTATAGAAATGCAAATGGTCAGGTCCAGAAAAGTTTCAGTAAACTTTTGAAGAGGTTCTTTGCATCAGCAAGTGTGAAATTCACAGGAGGATGTATTGGCATGTCTTAATTGTAATTTACATTGGAACCTTCCAGAAACTGGTCAACTTGTAATACCAGGTGTCTGGTGATTTGTGGCAGCCATCTTAAGTCAGTGTCTTTGCTTGTTTTATTTCAAATCCCTATAAGCAGTTCAATATATGTTTGATCAGCTATTGAAATTAAGGATTAGTATCTCACATGCACATGTCACATCATCGCGACAAGTATTAAAATATATTTAATACCTAGATATAAGGTGGTCAAGAAGGCATATGGCACACTTGCCTTCATCAGTTGGGGCATAGAGTATAACAATTGGCAAGTCTTGTTGCAGCTATATAGAACTTTGGTTAGGCCACATTTGGAATATTGCGTACAGTTCTGGTCGTTACATTACCAGAAGGATGTGGAGGCTTCGGAGATGGTACAGAAAAAGTTACCAGGATGTTGTCTAATTTGGAGGGTATTAGCTATGAAGAGAGATTGGACAAACTTGGTTTGTTTTCACTTGAATGCCGGAAGCTAAGTGGCGACCTGATGGAAGTATACAAAATTGAGAGGCATGGATAGTCGGAGTTTTTTCCCCCCAGGGTAGAAATGTCAATGACTAGGGAACATAGTTGAAAGGAGATGTGAGAGGCAAGGTTTTTACATAGAGGGTGGTAAATGCCTAGAATGCACTGCCAAAAGAGGTGCTGGAAGCAGATACAATAACATTGTTTAAGGAGCATCTTGACAGATACATGAATAGGCAGGGAATAGAGGGATACGGACCACATAGAGGCAAAACATCCTTTGTTTAGAAAGGCGCAGGCTGGTGGGCCAAAGGGCCTGTTCCTATGCTGTATTGTTCTTTGCTGTTCTTTGTTTAAACTTGATTGGATTCCCCTTTTAACAAATAAATGTTATTTTTTACAGCAGCAATTGTTTACCACCAGGTTAAATGGGATAAGATATGAACAGTATTAAAGCATGTTTAATATCTAAACTAACGTTCTATATAACCTAATTGGGTGAAAAAATAGCAGTACTCGAAATATCTGCTTCATTATTTTTGAATCCTTTCAAATTGATCCAAAGACTTAACAGTGAAGACAAACCGCATATTGGTGATCAGTGTTGGAATTAAATAATTTAAAACATCAATTCCTATAGCACCACCAGGAGGAAGTTTCCATTATAAATGTGAACAGGAGTTTCTACTGGAAAGATTCGTGAAGGTACTCCCAGTCTGCTGTTCAGTCGGGACATCCATGATTATGTCCCAGTGATGATCAAGGGATCTATGAGACTTGTTGCTAATATTCTCATGCTCTTGTCATACTTTGGTGCAGAGGGGTGCCCATCACTTTGCCCATCAAGATATAGATCAGGATTTTATCTCTATAGCGCGCAAGAAACAATACTTTTCATTGTATACTAACACAGTGACAATAATAAATCAAATCAAAGGATTCTCCAAAAAAAACTAAGCGCCCAACAGAAAACAGGAGATTTTCTCCTCCGTTTTTTGGGCGTACTTAGTTTCACGAGTCTCCAGCACTCTGTGCTCCATGAAATGCCTCAGGGGGATTCACGCCAGTAAGTTGGGGAGGGAGGGGGGGGGCCTCATGCCACTCGAGGCCAGAATCCATGTGCTGAGTGAGCCACCGCGCATGCGCCGATCTCCCTACTGACAGATCAGCGCATGCGCACTGGCTCCTGATCGCCGGTTGTGCGTCCCACTACAGAACCCCTGCTGATGCCTCTCAGCCAGCTGCGCTATCCAAGCAGTGCAGCAGGCTGGGCAAAACGCCCCCATAGTCTCTGGCTTCAGGCTAGTGACCTGTTCTAGGAGACAGACATATGCGTGTGCTTTGTCTGCCTTATGTACCTCTTTTGCTACCAAATAAACCTGTTGGACTTTAACCTGGTGTTGTTAAACTTCTTATTATGTACCTCTAGACACAGGAAGTCTTCTAGGTCTAAGAGGTAGGACTATTATTTCCTGAATCACAGCAAGGAAAATGGTGGTTTAAAAGAAGAAGCTGGATTGACCAATGGTCTACCATCCAAAACATTCCTGAGTGCCTATATTTTTATGGAGAATATGAAATATAGCAAACATTGGTTACTTTGAATTCTAAAATTGTAATTTAAAGGTAGATTTACTTTAGAGTTGACACTATGATGAAATATTACAGTAAGTAAATAATTTAAACAATAAAGTAGTGCTGATATCCTGCTTGCTTTAATTGACCTTCCATTGTCCACTTTTAAAAGTAGCTTTCTCAATTGTTGTTTAGTGTTTACTGACTTCAACAATGTACAGTACAGTACAGCACAGGAAACCGGCCCTTCGGCCCTCCAAGCCTGTGCCGCTCATTGGTCCAACTAGACCATTCGTTTGTATCCCTCCATTCCCAGACTGCTCATGTGACTATCCAGGTAAGTCTTAAACGATGTCGGCGTGTCTGCCTTCACCACCCTACTTGGCAGCGCATTCCAGGCCCCCACCACTCTCTGTGTAAAAAAACATCCCTCTGATGTCTGAGTTGTACCTCGCCCCTCTCACTTTGAGCCCGTGACCCCTCGTGATCGTCACCTCCGACCTGGGCAAAAGCTTCCCACTGTTCACCCTATCTATACCCTTCATAATTTTGTACACCTCTATTAGGTCGCCCCTCATTCTCCATCTTTCCAGGGAGAACAAGCCCAGTTTACCCAATCTCTCCTCATAGCCAAGACCCTCCATACCAGGCAACAACCTGGTAAACCTTCTCTGCACTCTCTCCAATGCCTCCACGTCCTTCTGGTAGTGCGGCGACCAGAACTGGACGCAGTACTCCAAATGTGGCCTAATCAGCGTTCTATACAGCTGCAACATCAGACTCCAGCTTTTATACTCTATACCCCATCCTATAAAGGCAAGCATACCATATGCCTTCTTCACCACCTTCTCCACCTGTGCTGCCACCTTCAAGGATTTGTGGACTTGCACACCTAGGTCCCTCTGTGTTTCTATACTCTTGATGGCTCTGCCATTTATTGTATAACTCCCCCCTACATTAGTTCTTCCAAAATGCATCACTTCGCATTTATCCGGATTAAATTCCATCTGCCATTTCTCCGCCCAATTTTTCAGCCTATCTATATCCTGCTGTATTGTCCGACAATGTTCATCGCTATCCGCAAGTCCAGCCATCTTCGTGTCATCCGCAAACTTGCTGATAACACCAGTTACACCTTCTTTCAAATCATTTATATATATCACAAATAGCAGAGGTCCCAGTACAGAGCCCTGCGGAACACCACTGGTCACAGACCTCCAGCCAGAAAAAGACCCTTCGACTGCTACCCTCTGTCTCCCGTGGCCAAGCCAGTTCTCTACCCATCTAGCCACCTCTCCTTGTATCCCATGAGCCTTAACCTTCTTAACCAACCTGCCATGTGGGACTTTGTCAAATGCCTTACTGAAATCCATATAGATGACATCCACGGCCCTTCCTTCGTCAACCGTTTTTGTCACTTCCTCAATAAACTCCACCAAATTTGTAAGGCACGACCTCCCTCTTACAAAACCATGCTGTCTGTCACTAATGAGATTGTTCCGTTCTAAATGCGCATACATCCTGTCTCTAAGAATCCTCTCCAACAACTTCCCTACCACGGACGTCAAGCTCACTGGCCTATAATTACCCGGGTTATCCCTGCTACCCTTCTTAAATAACGGTACCACATTCGCTATCCTCCAATCCTCAGGGACCTCACCTGTGTCCAGTGAAGAGACAAAGATTTCCGTCAGAGGCCCAGCAATTACATCTCTTGTCTCCCTGAGCAGTCTAGGATAGATGCCATCAGGCCCTGGGGATTTGTCAGTTTTAATGTTACCTAAAAAACCTAACACTTCCAATTCATTCACAATTCAAACTCCCCATTGTCAAAAGCTTTTTCCAGCCTTCCCTATTTATTTTCCTACCTCAAATCTGGTTTTAAAAAAATGACTTTTTAATTATGCTGATTTCAGTTTCAGATATGCTTTCATCCCTATGTGAAGGTCAGCAGATGCTCTGTTAAGAGGAACAGAATGCCTATAAATTATTGATGTGACTTCACT
The DNA here is from genome assembly GCF_964213995.1 of Mustelus asterias. Taxonomy (NCBI): domain Eukaryota; kingdom Metazoa; phylum Chordata; class Chondrichthyes; order Carcharhiniformes; family Triakidae; genus Mustelus; species Mustelus asterias. Next base: position 21,326,550 of record NC_135813.1, read on the forward strand.
CCAGCAGTTAATAATTGGATGCTGTTTGAATGAGAAAGCTGTCCTCCCTAGCAAGTTCTAATTTATGTTTTGGTATTTAGTGCTCATGTCTATTTCTTTAAACAATATATATTTTTATTGAGGATTTTCCATTTTACCACATACCAACAAACCCCCAAAATACAGTACAGCACCGAATAATTGTCATTGCATATATGCATACAGGAAAGACTAGCAAATATCTTTACAATTGGTTCAGATTATCAATTACAATTCATTGTAATCAATGACTCCCTTTGCATGGATAATAAAAGGATATTACAAAGAATTGGGGATATCAGGATAACAGAACAATGCCATGAGCCACAGGATAACAAGGACAGAACTACACAGCATATGGGAGCCCTTCTGGGGTCATTTACAACCAAATGGAGCCAAAAACAGCACCCCAAAACCTCTGAACAATGAAAGGATACCACAGAAGGAAGGGAACATCAGGATACAATCCCAAACCCAAGACGTGGCATGACAGTGTGGCACGACAGTGAGACAATTTAACAGGAACAGAGCTACATGCGAAGACTGCGGATGAAACAAAGCCCAGGTATCCAAACTCACCGCTCCCCCCCCCCCCCCCCCCCCCCCCCCCCACAACAGGATACCTTCCGCTAGGGAAACACAAACCTCAACCAGAGGGGCTGTCAACATGTGTTCCCCCTCCACCCCCCAACGTGGGGGGTAACTCCTCCCCTTTTAATAATCACACCTTCCAAATACAAATTTTCAATATAGCTGCTATCCTTGCTTCTAGAGCTTAAGAAAGTAAGAAATGATGATGATGCCAAGAATTCTCGCACCATGCTTCGGCTCAAAACAAGCATGTTTTCTAGCGTAACAGGGTGGGAGGATCTCACGGCTGGGCATGCGTGGGATTCGCCCTTGCGTTTCTCGTCGCGAGCGCGGCTGCAAGTGCTGGATTTCTGGCGCTGTCAGATCTGTGCTGGAAACCGGCAGGAAGACCAGGTAAGTCATCTTAATCATCTTGTAATGTAATTAGTGGGCCTGAGACGGAATTCTCCAGGCCCACTAGCCTCTTCCACCCCGAGGTTTACAGTAGGCCCCCTCTTTTGGGGGAACTGTTGGGATGATCCTGCTGGAATGAAGGGGGGGGCAATCGGGATCCCCAAGGGGTTGGGTGGTGGGGGGGTTGGTGTCCCCTGGGCATGGGCACCCTGGCAGTGCCAGACTGTTCCCAAAGTGCCAATGCCCAGGGGGGTACCTTGGCACTGCCCATTGGGTCCTAGGGGGTGATCGGTAGGGATGGAGGTCCCACTGCCACTCTGCATTTGGGATCGGTCGGGGCAGGAGGAAGGCCAGCAATCGGGGCGGGGCGGCGGGCGCATTGGAGATCGGGGGGTCAGAGGTCGGGTCTGGCCTGGGAATGGTCGGGGGGGCTGCAATTGGGCAGTGCAGGGGTTGGGAGTGCAGCATTGCAGGGGTCCCGGGCTGGCCAGTAAACGGGAGGCTGACAGTTCAGGGCCACTGCACATGCGCAGAGGCTCACTGGTTCGAGCCTCCCAGGTGGGGATAGGCACCCCCCCTCTGAAAACGAATGATATTCACACTGGAGGCCTCTGCATTGCACAGTGTGTGGGAGATTCTAGTGTGAATTCCCACTAAAAATAAAAGTGTGAATTACTCCAGTTTTCCTGTGAATTCAACACTTAGAATCTTTTGGGAGAATTCTGGCCAACATCATAAAATTCACAGCAACTTCATTGCAGTGTTAATGTAAGCCTACTTGTGACACTAATAAATAAACTTTAAACAAGGAGAGTAGTTCAGGATTAATGATGAACAGCAGGATAATATAGCCATCCACAGAATTTGAAAAGGCCAAAGCCTTGACAGGATTAGTGGTCAACATCATGGATCTGTCCATAGTTTCACTGAATCTCTGCACCCGAGTTGTGTCGATGCTCAGAAGCCCTGGCAGAGAGAGATCTAGACCCTGATAGGTGGCAAGGTCTCATCACGTCTGGCTATCTCCAGCCCCTCTTGACAAACACAGAGGTGCTGACAACATAAAACAAGCAGTCAGGGCATATAACCAACACCAAATCTTGAAGACTTCAAACTTGAAACACCCAACTTTCAAATCGAGATTACAAAAGCATGGCAGCCAGCTTTCAAACTCAGCAGGGAATTTATCCTCTGCATCCCTCAGAAGATTGGGTGCACAATCATTCTCGGCTCTATTCAGATAATTAGCGAGGATGTCCAACATACCGTGCAGCAGGATTTCCAGGGACACACGGCTTGGTGTGTGGCTTGGGGGGGAAGTTGTGGGATGCTGTCCTTTTCCTTTCTGGTGGTAGAGGTCATGAGGGTGCTGTCAAAGGAGCTTTGGCGAGTTGCGGCAGTGCATACTGTAGATTGTACACACTGCTGCCACTGTTGATTGGTGGTGGATGAGGTGCCAATCAAGGCTACTTTATCCTTGGATGCTTTCAAGTTTCTTGTGTTGTGGTGCTGTGCTCATCAAAGCAAGTGGAAAATATTACATCACACTCCTGACTTGTGCCTTGTAGATGATGGATAGGCTTGGGGAATCAGGTTATTCCCTACAGAATTCCCAGCCTCTGACCTGCTCTTGTAGCCACAGTATTTATATGGCTGGACCAGATCAGTTTCTGATCAATGGTAAGCTCCAGTATGTTGGTAGAGGAGTTCAGCGACGGTAATGCCATTAAATGTCAAGGTGCGATGGTTGGATTCAGTCTTTCTGGAGATGGTTTTGTCTGGCACCTATGTGGCGCAAATGTTACTTACCACTTATCAGCCCCAAGCCTGAATGTTATCCAGGGTCTTGCTGCATTTGGGCATGGAATTCTTCAGTACCTGAGGTGTCACCATCAATGCTAAGTGTTGTGCAGTCATCAGAGAACATCCACACTTCTAACCTTATAATGGAAGAAAGGTCATTGATGAAGCAGGTAAGGATGGGGTCAACCTACAGCTCTATTATGAGGAACTCTTGCGGTAGTTGGGGGTCTATCACCTCAGTCCTAGGACTGAGGTGATAGACCCCCAACTACCACCAGCATCTTCCTTTGTACCAGGCATGACTCCAAATTGCAGAGGGTTTTCCCCTTGATTCCTATCAACTCCAGTTTTGCTAGAGCACCTTGATGCCACACTTGATCAAGTACTGTCTTGACGTCAAGGCAGCCACTCTCACCTCACCTCTTGAATTCAGCTCTGTTGTCCATGTTTGGACCAAGGCTGTAATGAGGTCAGGAGCTTAGTGAGTCCAAACTGAGCATCAGTGATATTGGGATATCAGATCAGAAACCCCAAGGTATATTATGAAGCCAGGCCACACCCCAACAATTTTCTATTTTGGCATTAGCGTGACGATAATTTCAATAGTTTCAATCCAGGCACGAATTTACTGACAAACTGGTAAGCTTTTTTCAAAACAAACATTATTTAATAACACAGTTTAACTATAAAAAATAAATTAGCTGAACCTTTAACAATTGAATAATATTTAAGCATGACAAGATACAAATCTTAACTGCTTACTTATCTCTGAGTTGCAGTTCAAGCAAAATTCCTCTTCTAGACTTAAACCCCCTCTTTAAAATTAGTTTTGCAAAACCCAGGCATACTTGCTGTGACTTAGGAGCTCTCAGATAGGAATTACACAGAGAGAGAGAGCCACTGCTTTCTTCCGGCAGTCTAGGCAGCAACTGCTTGTATTTTAAGATGAAACTGAAACAGCATTTCTTCCATGCAAGCTTAGCTGCTCCCATTATCCACATGACTCTGTATACTTAGTCTGAAATTGAATGAGAACCCAAATAAACAAAAGATCCATTAACTCTACAAAGTAACACATTCTGAACTAAAATTGGCTTTAGCCTGCATTCTTAGCGTCTGTTGCATGTTTACCAGAGAAATTAACTCTTGTAACAAAACATTGCCTCTTAAAGGAACCCCACCTTAAACATAGAATATATCAAAATAGCACAGTGTCATCAAAATGAACAGGTTCTTTCTGAGTGATGGTAGCACTGTTGACAACCCCTTCCAAAGCCCAAAGAGTGAATGCAACTGTTGGAACAAGTTAGCAATTCGGGAGAATTATCTACTAAGAAAAGACGAGACGAAGGAAGATGTGTTGAACGTAGTAATAGAGTTTGATGCAACTACAACAAGAGTGTGGCAATTGTCTGAAGATATGCAAAGCACAAGTAGGAAGAGATTGTTACCAAATGTTAGAAGAGAATGATGGCCTCACCTTCAAAGCTCAAACAGCAAAACTGAATGGATGGAACAAAGTTTACATGAGGCAAATGGATTAACAGTAAAACTAGTGCATGCTGAGAATGATACTCAGGTTTCAGAATCAAGGAGCCATTGAACAAAGAGGAATCAACAAAAAGAATTAAAACTCTAGAGAAGACATATAAACAAGGTGAAATGACAGACAGCTAACTAAAAAAAAACAGGAAATACAATAGTTGAAAAAGTGAAGTCAAGAGGAAGGACAACTTAATGAGACAATGTAACATAAAGCTGAGTTGGAACAAATTTGGAAACGAGTTGAAAACTGCATTCGCTGCAGAGAACATTGTCAGTCCATCTAAGGACTGTCAAGATGACTATCAAGATAAAGAAAATGAGTGATTGAAAAACCGACTGAGGATGATAGAGCTGGAATGGGCTCGGACCAAACTGCAACTGGTGAAGATAGAGTGCTGAAAATTTAGTGGTGGTGAAGGAAGCTAATACATGGAATAAAGAGCAACTCGGGTCTAAGCAGAAGTTGGTTGATATGGAAGATGAAAGGAAGAGATTGGTGAATTAAGCCAATCAACTGAAGGAGATGTGGTATAGAGAACTAGACAACGCAGCAATTCAGGCAGAGAAAGAACCTGAGATTACATGCCAGAACAACATTGTTGAAATGCTTACACTAATAGAAATGCACAAGAACCAAAATGATACCATGGTTGATGAAAAACATGCTGAATAGAGATGCGAGGAAGAGAAGAAACTTTGTCATACGACCCTAAGTACCATAAATAGGGTACCACGACCTTTTCCTTCACAAATGACAAGCTGAAATTGTGAAAAAACTGCAAAACTGTGTGGTATTGCAATGATGGTACCTGCACACATTGTAAAGTAAGTTGCTTGATAGGGCAAAAGTGGATTGGAAAGTGACACTAACTGCAGAGTAAAGCATGTAGTCCTTGGTCAGCGCGCAGTCCAGGACAGAATTCTGAAAGCAGCAAGCCTGTGTGGCACAGCATGGTGGTTAGCACTGCTGCCTCTCAGCACATGGGACCCAGGTTCAATTCTGGCCTCAGCTCAGTGTGTGGTGTTTGCACATTCTCCCGGGCCTGCATGGGTTTCCTCTGGGTGCTCCAGTTTCCTCCCACACTCCAAAGATGTGCGGGTCAGATTGATTGGCCATGATAAATTGCCCCTTAGTGTCCAAAAATGTGTAGGTTAGATGGATTAGCCATGGGAAATATATGGGATTATGGGGGTAGGGCAGGGGAGAGAGCTTGGGTCAGATACTCAGCTGGAGAGTCAGTACAGATTCAATAAGCTGAATGGCCTCTTCTGCATTGTAGGAATTCTAGTCTATGAAAACAGCTAATCTTATAGATGCCACTAACTAAAGGTTCATAGGAGGCAACCAAGTTCTTTCCAAGAAAACATTTAGGAAATGTGCTTTTTGCTAATCAGTGTCAAACAAAGATGAGTACAGACAAATGTAATGTACTACGTGAACTGGAAATAAAGGTTTTACATGTTAGTCATAAATTCCAACACCATTCCAAATAAATCGCAGACAGCAAAAGTCATTGCCATATGATAACCCGGAAAAGATACCATACTTGCAGCTAGCTACCGTCCAATATTTCTCCTGTCAGTCCCATATAAAATCCTCGAACGCCTCATCCTTCAGCATACATTCCCAAGTATAGAAAAAGTTCTTAACGTTGAACAAGCTGGTTTCTGTAGGGGCCTCAGCACAGGGGAACACGTACTGTCTCTTACCACCTACAATGAAAATGGCTTTCAGAAAAGATAGGAGCTGTGTTCCTTAACCTCACAGCTGCCTATAACACTGGTTGGCATATTGTCGTCCTCCTGAAACTGTCACGGGCCCTCCCCCAGGCAACTAAAAGCATTGGAACATTGTTCAACAATGAATGGTTTAGAATTCACCTTGGATAAGAAAAAGGTACATGGAAAAGACAAGCCACTGGACTCCCCCAAGGTTCAGTTCTGTCTCCAACCTTGTTCAATTTGGACCTAATGATCTTCCAAAAACTACCTCTTCAAAATTCATATGTGCCGGTGACATCTACCTCACAACTCAAGCCCTTGACTTCGACACTTTGGACTGGACCCTAAACGAGGACTGAGCAAAACTTGAACAATGCTGCAACACATGGCGACTCACAGTATCCAGTTTATTTCATTATCACAATGCAAAAGCCAATAAACAGCTTAACATTCAAAGAAAGCAAAAGCACTACTAACTCCAACATACCTTGGAGTGACCCTAGATAGGACACTGACCTTCTGAGAACACCTTATAAGAACTGCTGCCAAAGTCAAATCCAGAAATAACTTGATTGCAGAACCAGCTGGCACAATGTAGATTGCTATGACCACCACTGTCCAAGCCTCAACACTTGCACTCTCATAATCAGTTGCAGAATACTGCGCATGTTTGGTCAAGATCATCGTACACACGTTTTTTTCCCTGAAGCATAGGAGACTTGGGGGTGATCTTATAGAGGTCCATAAAATAATGAGGGGCATAGATAAGCTAGATAGTCAACATCTTTTCCCAACCGAATGGGAGTCTAAAACTAGAGGGCATAGGTTTTAGGTGAGAGGGGAGAGATACTAAAGGGTCCAGAGGGACAATGTTTTTAACACAGCGGGTTGAGTGTGTCTGGAACGAGTTGCCAGAGGTACTGGTAGAGGCAGGTACAATTTTGTCTAAAAAGCATTGAGACAGTTAAATGGGTAAGATTGGTACAGAGGGATATGGGCCAAATGCGGCAATTGGAACTAGCTTAATGATTAAAAACTGGGCAGCATATACAAGTTGGGCCGAAGGGCCCGTTTCCATACAGTAAACCTCAATGACTCTCTGTCGTGCACGCACAAGCACAAAGACACTGTTGTGGGAAATTTACCACTGGAGTCAGACTGGAGGTTCAATAACACAGTTTTATTTCGGATACGAAGCTTCGGGGAGAAAGCACTGGTACTCCGCAGTACTTGGCAGCGACCTTCTCTATCATACAATAGCAGTTGATCATTTTTATACCTTTCAGGCAATAGGTAGTCCGGACATTAGCCGTTTAACACATCGTTATAGTTGAGTAGACAGATCATGGTGATCGATAGTGAACACATCGTTACAATCAGACAGGTACAGACATGGGCAGTTAACATAGCATTGTTCATAGAATGGATACACTTCCTTTATCAATGACTGGTTTCGATCTATACATTCAGTGATTGGTGTTGTTGCATTTATGTTCCCATCTATGGCTGATCTTATTATCAGACCTTATTGTTTCTGGATCTGCCCTTATCTTTAAAGTGCCTCAAGCTCTGACTAGCTTCCTGCAGCATTTCAGTTACTGCATGTTTTAACTTTAAGTAGCTGTCTGTGCTAAAACCCAGTGCCTGCTTAATGTCTCTTACCAGGTAACCATTTTGTGTGCCAGGCAACCATTTCTTTAATTTTCCCCCCTACGTTCCCCTCTTTTGGTCAGGCTTATGATTTTAATAATCCCCAGACCAACAGCTGTATATTCACATGTAGAGGTCGATCATCTTCTTTCCTCCTTCGCTTCTTCTGGCACCTTCAGGGATTTCCATCATGGGTTCTTCCTCGATGGTTACACTGGCTCCTGGCACAATTCGTGTTACCATTACTTTGCAACAGACATTAAGGCATCCAACAATTAGACAACAGACAATTACAATTGAAATGAGTATGACCAATCCATGCAACAAATAAGATCCCCAGGATCCACCCACTAGCCATTCCAGCCAGTTACTTCCTTTCTTGGGTCCCTGTCTGAAGTTATCAAGTTGTTCTCTGATGTTAATGACTTGGGTAATGTTATAGGATTCGTCTGTGACATGGGTTATGCATTTGTTGCCTATGATTGTACACACTCCCCCTTGTGTTAACTGGTAGTCCACTGCATATCGTGTCTGCTGTGCATATAATCTCAGTTCAGCCATTTCTTGATTAACAGCCTCCAGTGCTTTTGAAGTGCTGTTTCCCAGGACTGTTAGTCCACAAACAATATGATTCCTATTTTTTGCACTAATTACTCCTGCTGCCCGCCCCCCCCCCCCCCCCCCCCCGCCCCCCAAGATAGGGCTCCAAGGAACCCGTATCCCAGTGATGATCCCATTGTGCCTGGGGTTTCCCAATCAGCGCAGAATTCTTTGCTGATAGCCCGGGTTACTATTCTCCTCCAGATATGCCCCTTCTGAGGGCATGGAACAGTGAGTGGTCCTATTGTTCCTACTGCAAAAAGGTTTGGGAGGTTTGGTGTTTCTGTCGTGTAAGTACAATTGAAGAGGAACACATATCCCTTCTTAGCCCGGTAGTATTTAGTGTCCCGATTATGAGTTTGTTTATACTGCCAATTGCTCGGTTTACTTGACTCCCCATTTGATCCCACCACCTGGTAAGTATCAAATGGGTACGTCCATTTGGCTGAGCTTACATGAGTCCCATTACACTGTCCACAAATGAGCTGTCTTCCCGCGGTTACATTCAGGCATTTCTGTTCATCACAAGTGCAAGTAAACTGACCCTTATTAACTCGACAATGTTGACGGACACACTGCCTCTGTCCGCAGGAATCATTCTTGGGGACCAAGGCATAGGCACATCCCCATCCCTGCCCCGTAAAACAAAGCGGATAGCTTGCAGTATCTGAACAAACTCTTCCTCCCACCTGTTGGAGCTCCCTGCACACAGGATCTGTGGGATTTACAAGTTCCACACATCTCGCCTGTATACCTCTTTTATATTTGCCAATTTGTCCCTTACAGGGTGCGTCTGATGTAAGTCATGAGGGGTCCACCCAGGGGTGACTACAAATAGGGCTTCTACCGATTGTGCTAACGGGTAACATACAGTTTGATTCCCGTGTAAGTGTATATGGGCTTTGTAAAATAGGTTATCCTCCAATCCACTCAAATTTACAGTCGCGACAACGCAAAGTAATATAGTTACATACGCGATTACATACATATCCGCAACGAGCAAGTATCAATCCTAATACTATAAGTTATACACTTTTCAAAAGTTATACTGTCATCCCGGACGCGCCAGTTGCTCTTGCTTGCAGTCTTTGCCTGTGTTGAGGAAAGCAGTCCGGTCAATTCATTCATTCATTCATTCATTCATTCATTCATGTATTTCTTTGTGTAATTTCAGCTGGGTCCAATGTTTCCATATACCTTTCCCTCTTATGCCTATACAGGCACAGGTGTCTCCACTAATTATAACTTCATATGGCCCATTCCATTTTGGTGCAAACCCTGGTTTGTCAGGTAATGTTTTTACTAGGATGCGACTTCCCGCTGTTGGGACATCAGGGAGCATTTCAAGCTCTCTCTGTGCATCTCTTTTTTCCTGATTGTCTTTTACCAATTTGCGCATCCCTTCTAGTTGGGCGCTTAGTTCCAAAACATATCTCCTGATTTTATCTTTTAGTGGACCTACATCGGTCCTACCTGTTATGATGCTTTCTGGTAATTGCATCGCCCGTCCTGTCATTAGTTCATAAGGGGTTGTCCGGTTTGTGGTAGCTCTTAGCCTTATTAGTATAGTGGGCAATACCTCTGTCCACATTTTTCCCGATGTTTGTATGGCTTTAGCCAGTGCATTCTTTAAGTGTTCTATTCATACGTTCCACCATTCCAGAACTCTGTGGGTGGTAAGGGATATGAAATTTTTGTTTTATCCCCATCAATTGGCACACTGTTTTTACCACCTTTCCTGTGAAGTGCGTCCCTTGGTCCGAATCGATTTGTAGGGGTACTCCCCATCTAGGGATTACCTCTTCTGCCAATATCCTAGCCACCGTGGTAGCAATACAATTTGTAGTAGGGAACGCTTCTACCCACCTGGTGAACTGGTCTATAATAACCAGACAACAGGTTTTGCCATGGGATTGTGGTAGTGGCCCTGTGAAATCTATTTGCAGATGTTCCCAGGGTCCCTTTGGTCTCGGCTGGTGTCCCATCTTAATTTTTATGGGTCAACCAGGGTTGTGTTGCGCGCACGTCACACATCGGTGACAGTGTCCCTTCCCATTCCTTTCCACCACCATTCCTTTCCTATACTAGTTATCATGGCCTCTCTACCCACATGTGAGAATCCATGGTGTAGTTCCAATAGGGTGTTTTGTACGCACTCTGGTGCTATTACCTTATCTTCCCGTCTCCAAACGTTATCAGTCCCTTTGACCGCTCCCTGTGCTTCCCACTTCTCCTTTTACTCTTTTGAGGTATTCTCATGTAAGTCCCGAATATCTATTTCGTCTCCTGTCTGTTCTGTTGCTGCTATTGGCAGCTTGCCAACTGTCTCCTGTCCTAAGGCTAACTGTGCTGCTCTATCTGTGGGTTGGCTCCCTTTGAAATTTAACCAGTCTGGGTTATCTCTTCCTGGTTCTTTCTGGTGCACTTTAATTTTGATTTCTGTGGCTTTTCAAGGTTTCTCGCTAGCTCTCAACAATGCCTCAATTCTTTGTTGGTGTTTAATAGGAGTTCCTCCCGTGGTTATGAACCCTATTCTACCCCATGCTGTCATATAGTCATGTATGACTCCGAACGCGTTTCGACTATCTGTATATATGTTTACCGTTTTGCCTTCAGATAACTCTAGTGCCTGTGTGAGTGCCACTAGTTCTGCCATTTGCGCAGATAGACCTCCGTCAATCCTCCCTGACCTTACTGTCTCTAATTTGTCATTTACTACTGCCCACCCTGTCTGGGGTGATCTTTCCACATATTTGCATGAACCATCTACAAAAAGGGTCTCCTCAGCTGTTGTTAAAGGTATATCCTTTATCCTACCCTCTTCTACGTCCATATCTATATCCCCACAATTGTGTGGCTCTCCTGTGTCTAACATCCCTTCTGCTGGGTTATTTTCTGTATCCCTTATTATTATTATGGATTTGCTTGGAGGTAGGAGGACAGCTTCCCACTTAGCCCTTCTCATGTTTGAGACTGACCTTAGCTTTCCCGTGTTCAACATTTCCACCAAGGTGTGTTTGGTGTGAAGGATTATATTCCCTGTCATTATTACTGGCTCGCTAACCTTTATGGCCCAGGCGGCGCAGTCCAAGGTGGCTATGCACCTTGGCAGTCCGGTGACTACCGGCCCTTCTGCAGTTGAATAATACCCTTTGGGTCTGCTTTTGTTGCCATGGTCCTGTGTTACCACTGCGGAATAGAACCCTCCCTCATTGCTACAATGGATATGGAAGTCCTTACTAGAATCCGGTAATCCTAGTCCAGGGGCTGATATCAGTTCTGTTTTTAGTTTGTTGTAAGCCTCTTCCAGTTTGGGTCCCCATTCTACGGGATCTAAAGCTGGTTTTCCCCCTTTGACTAGTCTTTGTATAGGTTCTGCTAATTTTGCAAACCCTGGGATGAAACTTCGGCTATAGCTAAATAGTCCTAAGCACTCTCCTGACCCCTCTTACGGTGACGGGTCGCGGCATTTGTTGTAGCGCCTTCTTTCGGTCTGTTGGCATTTCTTTAAGTCCTTGGGATATAAGGTGTCCTAGGTATAGGACCTGTGTTTTCCCGATTTGTGCCTTTTTGGGGCTCACCTTTAACCCTGCAGTTTTTAGTTCGTTTAGTACTAGATATAATGCTTCTTGATGTCCTGACTTGGACTCCGAAGCTATTAAGATATCATCTACATATTGTAGGATCGTGCTACCCTCTGGCAGTTCTCCCCTGTTCAGGATGTCACTCATTACTCATGGAAGATAGCGGGGCTGTTGTGGAATCCCTGTGGTAGGCGAGTCCAAGTGTACTGTTTGTCTCCCACTGTAAAGGCAAATTTGTCTTGGGATTCGGGATCCACGGGTAGGGACCAGAATCCGTTGGCTATGTCCAATACTGTGAATATTTTGTGCTCCTGTGACAGTCCATTCAGGATTGTTGAGGGGCTTGCTACAATGGGGTGCATCTTGGACGTGACTTTATTGAGTCCGGTGTAATCTATCGTGAGCCTACAGCTTCCGTCAGGTTTGCTCACTGGCCAGGTTGGGTAGTTAGTGGTGCTTGTGGTTTCTCTCAGAATCCCCCTTTCCACTAACCCTTTAACTATCTCCACTACAGCTTTCTCTGCCTCTGGTTTTATTGGGTATTGTCGGTGGGGCTTATGCTCTGGTCCAGATACCTTTATTGGGTCCGTTTTAGTTAAACCGGTATCTAACTTTGTTTTAGCCCATACACCGGGGACAGAAGCACAGATGGCTCCGAACCCTCCTGTCTCTAATTCCCAATTTCTGGTGGTGCCTGTGGCCACCTTAATAGTTTCGAGGTGACTTGTGAGTTTCCCTATTCTAGTTTTCCAACCGTCCTGTCTTGGCCAGATTAATTCTCCCTTTCCACAGTCTACCAAAATCTCATATTCTTTCATCAAATCATTTCCCATTATTGTACCCTCGTTATTTTTACACACACAAAACCTCATTGGTATATACAGATTATTTATTTCTACTAATGTGGTCTCGTTCAGGTAGGTGGGTGTTTTGTTCCCTCCTATCCCGGTTCGGTAAATCATTTTATTTGTAGTGGGTAAGGGTAGGTCGGTGACAGATATGGATGCTCCTGTGTCCACCAGCATCTCGCATTGCCTGCCCCCTACTAGTGCAGACACATAAATCCTTCCCTCCTTCTTACCCTTGTGAATGGGGGCTGCAGACCGTCAATCTTGCTGACCCCGGAGGTCCCGTGGTTCCTCCGGTTCTGCTGTGGTCATGGATCGGGTCGGGGTTCTCCCATGTTTATCCCAACACACTGCTTCTGTGTATCCATGTTTATTACAGTGGCTGCCATGTTTCCTACTGTTCCCAGATCTGTTTCCTTTCCTTGGGGCCCCGCAATCCCTCGCAAAGTGCCCTTGCCAGCCACAATTGTGGCAAGTCAGTTTGGACTTAGTTCCGTTCCCGTTACTGTAAGCGGCTACTCTTTCTAGCCTTGTTCTTGTCTGGGATTTCTCATCTCTGCCTCCCGGTACGCCACTAGCCCACTCTACCAACTCATCGTAATCTTGGGACATAATCACTCTTAAAAGCCTGGATGAACGCTCGATCCCCACGACCTGGGTTTCCTTGTCCTGAGCACTCTTGATATACTTGGAACAAGTGTTCCCCACATTCAGAAGCTCCTTCCCCTTTTAGCTGTTTGGTTGTGGTAATTCTGCTCCAGTTAGTAGGAGCATTCCCTAATACTCTCTGAATTTCTGCCTTAAGGTGAAGGGTGAAGGGTGCCTGTTGGGCATCTATTTCTGATGTTAGGGCAACTACATGTGTCCACCGTCCCCCACTATAATCCTGTGCTGGAGCAGCAGCGGGTCCACCTGCTACCTGCCTCCACTTATCCGCTGGACAGGGTGCCTTCACCAGTTGATGTACGTCTCTCGGGTATAATTGGTGTCCTACCCAAATTGTATCTAATTCTTCCCAGAATTTAGTGTTTGCGCTTCTAGGTTGTAATTTACCCAGGGAAGCCATTATCTAATCTCTATCACCTGGGATGAAGGGTTTATAATTCGCTTTTGGCTGCGCATCTGTTCCCCCTCGGGTTACTGGCGCTAAGTTGTGTTCTAGCGCTTCCCACTCCTCTGGAGGAGCGGATGGTCCCTGTCGTGTGGACTCATAAGGAGGTAGAGGAACAGTTTCCCCTCTCCATTGATTCTCTTCTAACACTTGGTTTCGTTTCTCCAGTTCCCTTACTCTGGATTCTAACTCTCTAATTGTTTCTTTATCTTCACTCTACTTCTTAGTAGAGGCAACTACTTGCTCAATTGGTCCAGCTAATTGATGTACTAATAATATCCCTATCATCTTTGTCTTGTTTCTCTTTTCTCCATCTATCCACTTTCTCTGCTACTCTAAGGTCTGAGAAGTATCCCAACCATACTTTTGCATCCTCTTTATTAACGCTTGCCTGTCTGTCATGTACACTTCAATGAGAGAACCTGCAGATCCCCTCTTAACTTCTTTATCTGCCATTTTGCAGACTTCACTACCCCCGTTCACTATTGCCTCCTTGGCAACGTGTTTTAGGCACCATATGGCCACGATTACTCCCTAATAAAGTGTGCTCTCTACCGTAGGGACTTCACTACCCCTATTCACTACTCTAGCACGGTGTTTCACTACCGTCTCAGGGTTTCAATTTATACTCACGACTTCCACTATTACCACCTCGGCAATGTGCTTCTCCACCAGAGTCCGGCTCTAGGTCAGAGTTGATCAGCTCCTTTTCCGCACCACTTTTCCAACATTGACAGTCCTGTACCCAACTATACAAACTTTCATGCAATCAGATGGCAACTCTGCGTTTGTTCGCCACTACAAAATTTGATGTTAACCGACCTTTGCCACTTGTGCTTTACAATCCTAAGTGCCCTTGGTGCCTCTACGCCCACTTCAGGTTCCTGACCTTCGCGTGGGGGATTTCCCCTCTTTAACAACTTGTCTAAGGCTGCGCGTTTGAGACAGGCACTACCTTGTCCTCTAGTCGGTCAGCACAAGTAACAGTTACTTATCACTATCAGCAGTTAGTACTTATCACTATACCATATACAATCAATTCTTATTACTACAAATACCCCTTAAGTTTACTGTGTTCTTGACCTCATCGGACTCTCTCAGATTCAGTGATCTCTACCCCACCTTTCCGATCGTGGCCAATCGATCGAAACTTACCAGTAATAAGATCCTACCGACTACGCCAATTGTTGTGGGAAATTTACCACCGGAGTCAGAATGGAGGTTCAATAACACAGTTTTATTTCGGATACGAAGCTTCGGGAGAAAGCACTGGTACTCCGCAGTACTTGGCAGCGACCTTCTCTATCATACCATAGCAGTTGATCATTTTTATACCTTTCAGGCAATAGGTAGTCTGGACATTAGCCATTTAACACATCATTATAGTTGAGTAGACAGATCATGGTGATAATAGTGAACACATCGTTACAATCAGACAGGTACAGACATGGGCAGTTAACATAGCATTGTTCATAGAATGGATACACTTCCTTTATCAATGACTGGTTTCGATCAATACATTCAGTGATTGGTGTTGTTGCATTTATGTATTTATGTATGTATCATCTATCGCTGATCTTATTATCAGACCTTATTGTTTCTGGGTCTGCCCTTATCTTTAAAGTGCCTCAAGCTCTGACCAGCTTCCTGCAGCATTTCAGTTACTGCATGTTTTAACTTTAAGTAGCTGTCTGTGCTAAAACCCAGTGCCTGCTTAATGTCTCTTCCCAGGTAACCATTTTGTGTGCCAGGCAACCATTTTGTGTGTCAGGTAACCATTTCTTTAATTTTCCCCACTACAACACATACCAATGTACCCAGGCATGAGCAGACAGGCACACGTGTGCAAATGGGTACCTGTGCGTGCATATACTGACACATGAGTACATGCGCACAGGCACACACATACATGGACCCCCCCCCACCCAATACAAGACTTCAACATAAATTCTCCCTGGAGAAATGAATAGGAATCATTGGACATGATAAACCAGTACCTGGTCTCAAATGCAACCCAACAGCTACTTGGTTTCAACCTTCTAAGAAAAGAGTGGTTCACCCTCAACAGGTTCAGGTCCAGCTGTGGCCCCTGCTTGGCCAACCTCCACTGATGGAGCATTAGTGCCAGCCCCCTATGTGCCTGTGAGAGAATGAAAACTATGGACCACATCATGGAAGAGCGTCCAATCCATAGACTCAACAGAGACCTCTCCACACTCAACTGCAAGACTGCATAACTGGGAATAGTGTTGAATCAACATTTACTACGTTTAAACACTATCAAGTGGCAATTAACAAAGCAAATGGAATTCTTGGTTGTGTTGCCAAACCAATTGCATTAAAATTTTATAGTCTTCTGGTCGCCGCACTACCAGAAGGACGTGGAGGCATTGGAGAGAGTGCAGAGAAGGTTTACCAGGATGTTGCCTGGTATGGAGGGTCTTAGCTATGAGGAGAGATTGGGTAGACTGGGGTTGTTCTCCTTGGAAAGACGGAGAATGAGGGGAGATCTAATAGAGGTATACAAGATTATGAAGGGTATAGATAGGGTGAACAGTGGGAAGCTTTTTCCCAGGTCGGAGGTGACGATCACGAGGGGTCATGGGCTCAAGCTGAGAGGGGCGAAGTATAACTCAGACATCAGAGGGACGTTTTTTACACAGAGGGTGGTAGGGGCCTGGAATGCGCTGCCAAGTAGGGTGGTGGAGGCAGGCACGCAGACATCGTTTAAGACTTACCTGGATAGTCACATGAGCAGCCTGGGAATGGAGGGATACAAACGATTGGTCTAGTTGGACCAAGGAGTGGCACAGGCTTGGAGGGCCGAAGGGCCTGTTTCCTGTGCTGTACTGTTCTTTGTTCTTTGTTCAGGTTACTCTTGCAGTTCTGGTTGCTGTCACATAACTTAACGATAAGCAATGTCAGAATTTTGCGGCATCTGAAGACTAATTTCAGTGCTAATTTCAATCGAATATCTGCGCCAAAAAAAGGTAAATTCTGCAGCTGGACTGTACTATACCAAGGACATGTAATGAAAATTTCCGTATGTTGAAAAGCTTAAGATAAAGATTAAAAATATTATCCAAGATTAAGCCAAAATGAATACTTTTAAATATGTAAATAGCACAAATTTGAATGTAATTTTAGCTACTTTTATTGAAAACAAGGAGTTTTTAAACACATTTCCTTATCCAAAGGAAAAAAGAAATTACTTTCATTTAGTGCTTTTCATAATCACAAGACATCTCAAAGTGCTTTACAGGCAATAAAATATTTTTTGAAATGTAGTTGTAATTTAGAAAGTGAGGCGGTCAATTTTAGTCCTGCAAACTCCCGCAAGCAGCAATGTAATATTGACTAGACGACCTCTCTTTTTTTGTGATTTTGATTGTGGGATAAATATTGGCCTGCTCTTCTTGAAAATAATGGCATGGGACCTTTTACATCAATCAAAGGAGGCAGATGAGACTTTGATTTAATGATTCATCAAAAAGATTTGATAATGCATAGCTTCCTCAGTACCGCATTAGAGCGCCAGTCTTGATTTTTGTCTTTGAGCCCTGGAATGTGACTAGAACCCAGAACCTTGTAATTCAGTGGTTAGTGTGCTACCCACTGAGCCATGACTGACTGAGAACTGAATTCTCTCGAAGGGGCAATAGACTTGAAATGTTAACTGTGTTTCTCTCCACAGATACTGCCAGATCTGCTGAGTATATTCAGCATTTTCTGTTTTTATTTCAGATTTCCAACATCCAGAGCTTTTTGCTTTTATTCCAAATAATTTCACTTATCTGTCTAATGTAATTGAATCAAGTTGATCAAGTTGCTTACCTGGCCCTCTGTTCATTACAGTTTCATCACTTAACTTCAAACCTCCTTTATTGATGTTTTGATCTGTGCATTCTAACTGTCTTCAACTTAATTAAACCAGTCACACCCATACTCTCACGAGCTTATTTCCCAGTATATGACAATGGGTATTGCAAAAATATTAAGAACATTTTCCTCACACTGAAGCGGTGCTTTAGAAAAGTTCACCAGAACGTCTTTGCTTTTGTACTCTTTACTTCTGTTTATAATGCTCAGGACCCCGCATGCCTTATTAAACGTTTTCCCAACCTGCCTTGCCAACTTTAATGATTTGTGCAGACACTCATTTTGGAATTTAACCCTTTTTTATGTTACCTTTCCTTGCCCCTCCTACCAAATGTGTCACTTCACAGTCCTTCACATTAAATTTCAACTGCTTTGTGACACCCATTTGACCAACCTTCTATGTTCTCTTCACCAGGCTGATTTCTGGGATGGCAGGTCTAAATCGGTTAGGATTATATTCACTGGAGTTTAGAAGAGTGAGAGGGGATCTCATAGAAATTTATAAAATTCTAGCAGGATTAGACAGGGTAGATTCCGAAAGAATGTTCTCAATGGTGGGGGAGTCCAGAATTAGGGGTTATAGTTTGAGGATAAGGGGTAAACCTTTTAGAACTGAGGTGAGGAGAAATTTCTTCACCACCCAGAGGGTGGTGAATGTGTGGAATTCACTACCACCGAATTGAGGCCAAAACATCTGATTTTAAGAAGAAATTAGATATAGCTCTTGGGGCTAAAGGGATCAAAAGATATGGGGGGAAGGGGGGAACAGGATATTGAATTCAATGGTAAGCCATAATCAAGATGAATGGCAGAGCAGGCTCAAAGGGCTGAATGGCCTACTCCTGCTTCTGGTTTCTATGTATCACAATCCTCCTTACAGTTTTGAAAGCTGCAAATTTTGGAAATTGTGACCTGCATTCCCATGTCTAATGCAACTCTTGGAAAACCCCACTATGTACCAAGTTTATTAGAATAATAACATACAAAAGCAAGAAAAGATCAGATTAAATAGCAATGTCACACCATTTTCACCACTATTTACAGTAAAACCAAAACACCAACCACTCTTGAGTTTTCTTGGATATATATACACATACACACATATTTTATATTATCTGCCTTTATGCTCATTGAATTCTGTCTCATTGTGGTGATCAAACTGGGAGAATGGAACAAAAGAGCGCATGAAAACTCATAATTCCCAGGTTTAAGGGGTTTCTGAAAACAGAACTGTCAATCAAAATTGAAACAACAACGCAGTGTTAGAACAGAAAAATGCCAATGGAGAATGCACCTGTCAAACTTACACAGAAATATATCTGAGAGTTCTAGTGGTCTCCACTAGAATTATAGCAGCAGACAAGTGGAATTATTTTTAAGTGCATTTCTTCCCCCAAGTTAGACTTTTCAAGCATTATTGCAATGTTCATTCTGCAATGTTTTAAAATTAGCATTGTGTATACTTAAATATAATGCAATGCAAAATATAATGGCAACCCAAAACATGTTCCAAGCTGCCTTCAGAAATGATGATGTGATGATAGTGTGCTATTGCTGTAGAACTATGTTTATGTTTAAGGGGACTGTTTACAGATTCAGCTCTTTTCGTAGGTGGTCGGTGTGTCTGGAAAACATTAGCTCAGATGCTAGGAGAGCAGGATAATTGCTCATTGTTTACTTAGGATAGAGCTAATGGATGTTTGTTTATAGATGGAGATTTCCTCTGGGGTTTTGATTAAAGGAATGGAGGAAAGGAATGACGTGGATAATGGGAGGAGCTGGGCCTCCAGCAGAGAAACAACATTTCAGTTCTGACTGGGGTTTTGTCTTGAAGACAGAATTCTACAAGGTGTGCTGAAACTCATTATTATGTGTGCTGAAACTCATTATTATGTGTGCTGAAACTCATTATTATGGGTGTTCTGGAAAGGGTCTAAATTCTTATAAAAAGTTACTGACCTGAGGATTTGTCCTCATTGTTCATCCAGAGTGAGACAGAGAGGAGAGATTTATTGCAGGAGTGCTGGGGTAAAAGATCTACTTTTAAAATACTTTAAATTTAAAAATAATACTTTAATTTAGTTTAAATTACTTTTTCGCGGGTGTTTTTTTAAAACAAACTTTGAACTCTAACCCAGAAGTAGGCCGCTGGGTGTTCTGGGAAGGGTCTAAATTTTTTTTCAGCGCGCGGGAGGTATATAAGTAGGCCGCACTAACCAGCGGGCAGCGTTGTTAGCGGGCAGCAGATTGAGCAGGGAGCAGAGTGAGAGCTGACAGGCTTTGGCTCATCGGGCTTCGGCGTAAACAGGCAGAGGCAGGGTAGGTTTAGATAGTTTTTTTTCCTGTGTCATTGGAAGAAAGGGGTAATTATGAGTGTGAGGCCAGTTTGTTGTTCTCAGTGTCGGATGTGGGAGGTCCTGGAGTCAGCTAGCCTCCCGGACGTCCCTATCTGCGCCAGGTGCGTCGAGCTGCAGCTCCTAAGGGACCACGTTGGGGAACTGGAACTGCAGCTCAATGACCTTCGTCTGGTTAGGGAGAATGAGGAGGTGATAGATAGGAGTTACAGGCAGGTGGTCACACCGGGGCCACGGGAGACAGACAAGAGGGTCACGGTTAGGAATGGGAAGGGGAAGGGTCAGGTACTAGAGAGTACCCCAGTGGCTGTGCCCCTTAAAAATAAGTACTCCTGTTTGAGTGCTGTTGGGGGGAGCAGCCTACCTGGGGGAAGCAACAGTGGCCGTGCCTCCGGCGCAGAGTCCGGCCCGGCAGCTCAGAAGGGTAGGGAAAGGGAGGATGAGCAAACTGACCACAGCACCAGGGTACAGGGAGCCATCCAAGTGGGGGGAGAAACAAGAAATGTAGTAGAAATTGGGGATAGTACACTTTTGGATGCTGTTGGGGGGGACGACTTAGCAGGGGTAGGCCATAGTGTACAGGTCACTGGCTCAGAGTCTGTCCTTGTGGCTCATAAGGGAAGGGGGGAGAGGAGTAGAGGATTAGTTATTGGGGACTCCATAGTTAGAGGGACGGATAGGAGATTCTGCAGGAACGAGAGAGACTCGCGGTTGGTGTGTTGCCTCCCAGGAGCCAGAGTCCATGATGTCTCGGATCGTGATTTTGAAATCCTTAAGGGGGAGGGGGACCAGCCACAAGTTGTGGTTCACATAGGCACTCAAGACATAGGTAGGAAAAGGGATGGGGATGTAAGGCAGAAATTCAGGGAGTTAGGGTGGAAGCTTGGGGCTAGAACAAACAAAGTTGTTATCTCTGGTTTGTTACCCGTGCCACGGGATAGTGAGGAGAGGAATAGGGAGAGAGAGCAGTTGAACACGTGATTACAGGGATGGTGCAGGAGGGAGGGTTTCAGATACCTGGACAATTGGGGCTCTTTCTGGGGTAGGTGGGACCTCTACAAACAGGATGGTCTGCACCTGAACCAGAGAGGTACCAATATCTTGGGGGGGAAATTTGCTAATGCTCTTCGGGAGGGTTTAAACTAATTCAGCAGGGGGGTGGGTACCTGAATTGTAGCTCTGGTGTACAGGAGGTTGAGAGTAGTGAGGTCATGGATGAGGTTTCAGGGTCGCAGGAGTGTACTGGCAGGCAGGAAGGTGGTTTGAAGTGTGTATACTTCAACGCCAGGAGCATCTGGAATAAGGTGGGTGAGCTTGCAGCATGGGTTGGTACCTGGGATTTCGATGTTGTGGCCATCTCGGAGACATGAATAGAGCAGGGACAGGAATGGTTGTTGCAGGTTCTAGGGTTTAGATGTTTCAGTAAGTGCAGGGAAGGTGGTAAAAGAGGGGGAGATGTGGCATTGTTAGTCAAGGACAGTATTACGGTGGCAGAAAGGACATTTGATGAGGACTTGTCTACTGAGGTAGTTTGGGCTGAGGTTAGAAACAGGAAAGGAGAGGTCACCCTGTTGGGAGTTTTTTATAGACCTCCGAAAAGTTCCAGAGATGTAGAGGAAAAGATTGCAAAGATGATTCTGGATAGGAGCGAAAGTAACAAGGTAGTTGTTATGGGGGACTTTAACTTTACAAATATTGACTGGAAAAGCTATAGTTCGAGTACTTTCGATGGGTCAGTTTTTGTCCAATGTGTGCAGGAAGGCTTCCTGACACAGTATGTAGATAGGCCAACAGGAGGCGAGGCCACATTGGATTTGGTACTGGGTAATGAACCAGACCAGGTGTTAGATTTGGAGGTAGGTGAGCACTTTGGTGACAGTGACCACAATTCGATTACGTTTACCTTAGCAATGGAAAGGGATAGGTATATACCGAAGGGCAAGAGTTATAGCTGGGGGAAAGGAAATTATGATGCGATTAGGCGAGACTTAGGTGGCATAGGTTGGGGAAGGAAATTGCAGGGGATGGGCACAATTGTAATGTGGAACTTGTTCAAGGAACAGCTACTACGCGTCCTTGATAAATATGTACCTGTCAGGCAGGGAGGAAGCAGTCGTGTGAGGGAACCTGGTCTACTAAGGAGGTTGAATCTCTTGTGAAGAGGAAGAAGGAGACTTGTGTTAAGATGAGATGTGAAGGCTCAGTTAGGGCACTTGAGAGTTACAAGTTAGCCAGGAAGGACCTAAAGAAAGAGTTAAGAAGAGCCAGGAGGGGACATGAGAAGTCTTTGGCAGGTCGGATCAAGGAAAACCCTAAAGCTTTCTATAGGTATGTCAGGAGTAAAAGAATGACTAGGGTAAGATTAGGGCCAGTCAAGGACAGTAGTGGGAAGTTGTGCGTGGAGTCTGAAGAGATAGGAGAGGCACTAAATGAATATTTTTCGTCGGTATTCACATAGGAGAGGGACAGTGTTGTCGAGGGGAGTACTGAGATGCAGGCTGTTGGACTGGACGGGATTGAGGTTCATAAGGAGGAGGTGTTAGCAATTCTGGAAAGGGTAAAAATAGATAAGTCCCCTGGGCTGGATGGGATTTATCCTAGGATTCTCTGGGAGGCTAGAGAGGAGATTGCAGAGCCTTTGGCTTTGATCTTTGTGTCGTCATTGTCTACAGGAACAATGCCAGAAGACTGGAGGATAGCAAATGTTGTCCTCTTGTTCAAGAAGGGGAGTAGGGACAACCCTGGTAATTATAGACCGGTGAGCCTTACTTCTGTTGTGGGCAAAGTTTTGGAAAGGATTATAAGAGATAGGATTTATAGTCACCTAGAAGGAAATGATTTGATTGGGAATAGTGAGCACGGTTTTGTGAAGGGTAGGTCGTGCCTCACAACCTTATTGAGTTCTTTGAGAAGGTGACCAAAGAGGTGGATGAGGGTAAAGCAGTTGATGTGGTGTATATGGATTTCAACAAAGCGTTTGATAAGGTTCCCCATGGTAAGCTTTTGCAGAAAATACGGACACATGGGATTGAGGGTGATTTCGTGGTTTGGATCAGGAATTGGTGTTGTTAAACTTCTTACTAGCTGTAAGAAAACAGAGGGTGGTGGTTGATGGGAAATATTCATCCTGGAGTTCAGTTACTAGTGGTGTACCGCAAGGATCTGTTTTGGGGCCACTGCTGTTTGTCATTTTTATTAATGACCTGGATGAAGGCGTAGAAGGATGGATTAGTAAATTTGCGGATGACACTAAAGTTGGTGGAGTTGTAGACAGTGCAGAGGGAAGTGGCAGGTTACAGAGGGACATAGATAAGCTGCAGAGCTGGGCTGAGAGGTGGCAAATGGAGTTTAATGCGGAAAAGTGAGAGGTGATTCACTTTGGAAGGAGTAACAGGAATACAGAGTACTGGGCTAATGGTAAGATACTTGGTAGTGTGGATGAGCAGAGAGATCTCTGTGTCCATGTGCATAGATCCCTGAAAGTTGGCACCCAGGTTGGTAGGGTTGTTAAGAAGGCGTACAGTGTGTTAGCTTTTATTGGTAGAGGGATTGAGTTTCGGAGCCAGGAGGTCATGCTGCAACTGTACAAAACTCTGGTACGGCCGCACTTGGAGTATTGCGTACAGTTCTGGTCGCCGCATTATAGGAAAGATGTGGAAGCGTTGGAAAGGGTGCAGAGGAGATTTACCAGGATGTTGCCTGGTATGGTGGGAAGATCGTATGAGGAAAGGCTGAGGGACTTGAGGTTGTTTTCGTTAGAGAGAAGAAGGTTAAGAGGTGACTTAATAGAGGCGTACAAGATGATCAGAGGATTAGATAGGGTGGATAGTGAGAGCCTTTTTCCTCGGATGGTGATGGCTAGCACAAGGGGACATAGCTTTAAATTGAGGGGTGAGAGATATAGGACAGATGTTAGAGGTAGGTTCTTTATTCGGAGAGTAGTAAGGGCGTGGAATGCCCTGCCTGAAGCAGTAGTGGACTCGTCAACATTAAGAGCATTCAAATGGTTATTGGATAAACATATGGATGATATTGGAATAGTATAGATTAGAGGGGCTTTAGATTGGTTTCACTCGTTGGCGCCACACCGAGGGCCGAAGGGCCTGTACTGCGCTGTAATGTTCTATGTTCTATCTCTCTGAAAGCTTTGAGATTGTCTACACTTATTATAACAAATATATTTATAGTTGCTAACTGTGTTTAAAGAGGCATTGTAAGTCTAAGAGGAATGTTGCTCAGTTTATAACTGAAACGGTGGTAATTTAGAAATTAAAGTAGTTTCCCTTCATTTTTAAATATCATTCAACTATTAATAGTTAAGATGCTTCATTTGATAGTTATAATTAAACTGTCTTTTTAAATAAAGTTTGTTTTATTCTAAAATATCCCTAATTTGCCAGTGGAATTACTCTTGGAGCAAAGCATCCTACCCTCACATTTATGTCAAAATTGGAAAAATGTTGGGGTCTAGTCTGGTATTCTAATGTAAGGTCCCTAACTATGACGTCAAAAAATGAGCCAACTTTACAAATGTCTATGTATCAAAATTCTCACCCTTTTAGGGTGTGTTTTAACCCAAAAAAACTGCTAAAAGGTTTGGGTCTGAAAGAAGGTGAAAGTGTTACAAATCTGTATCCTAATCCCAAATCATCCTCTTTCAATTTTAATAAGGTGGGGAATGGGCAGTGAACCTGCTCTCGGGAGGCAGGTTGGCAGCTTAAAAATTATTGAGGCTGTGTCACTTTTATGCACAATTTTAATTTCAACTCTCAATGATTGTTTCTGAAGCCTCTGGGAATCTAGCAGTTGCAGGGAGGTGAAGATTATAAGTATCAACTGCAACCCGCTGTAAGCTTTCCCCAGCCTTCTCGTGGATAAAAATGTTTACTGAATCTCAGAAATGTTATAGCACAGAAAAAGGCCATTTAGCCCATCATATCTGTATCCCTCCTCAATCATGTCTCGGGTACGATTCTATCTGTTAGGCTTTGATCTTTTGTTATCAATAAAAGATACGTTTTTATTTACCTTGTATTAAATGTGTGATATTACTTAATGTCTACCATATTACAGCAATGGTCGAACTGCTGAAGTATTTAGGCTACATCAGGACCAAAGTAAACATCAAAGACAGCATTGCAGGTCCCAGATTATCCATGAACAATACTATGAGAAATCCGCTAGTTTAAACAGAGACTTGATTTAAAATGTTGCTAATGTTTATTTTATTACTATTGTAAGACATTGACGACTAAACTAATGAAAAATACAATTTTTTAAAAAGGGTACTAATTTCCTCTCTCTTGCCTGTGGTTGTCAAGGCTAAAGGACATGTATAAGTGACCTTTCAATACCATTCTTGATTTCAACCTCTTCCCCTTTCGTCACCCCAAAGAGACAACTAATCTCCAGTATGCAGGTATTTAACTTGAGAAAATTTATGATAAGTCAACAATGGTAAAACTACAGAAGTAGTCAAGAGATCAAGAACAATGGTGGGAACTGGGTATCATCAGCATATGTGTGTGAATTACTCCATATGTTTTTGGAATAGTTCTGTTAAAAATGGCCCCATGACCTCTGCCTGTTGCTTAGGAATCTGATGTTGCCAATGTGCCATTCAATTCTAAATTTATATCAGCATTTTGGTGCCAAATTTATAATGTAATGCGATCATAGAAACCCTACAGTACAGAAAGAGGCCATTCGGCCCATCGAGTCTGCACCGACCACAATCCCACCCAGGTCCTACCCCCATACCCCTACATATATTTTACCCACTAATCCCTCTAACCTACGCATCTCAGGACACCAAGGGGCAATTTTAGCATGGCCAATCAACCTAACCCGCACATCTTTGGAGTGTGGGAGGAAACCGGAGCACCCGGAGGAAACCCACGCAGACACGAGGAGAATGTGCAAACTCCACACAGACAGTGACCCAAGCCGGGAATCGAACTCAGGTCCCTGGAGCTGTGAAGCAGCAGTGCTAACCACTGCGCTACCGTGCCGCAGTAAGACTAACCGAGGCAGGTTTGATATTGAAGACAGTTGAAGGCACTGGATACCAGAAACAGCCATGAGCCCTGACAGCATTCTGGCAGTAGTATTGAAGACTTGAGTTCCAGAACTAGCTACACCCTGAACCAAGCTTTTCGAGTGCAGCAACAATACTGCCATCTACCTGATGATGTGGAAAATTGCCCAGGTATGTCCGGTCCATGAAAGGCAGGACAAGTCAAATCTAGCCAATTACTGCTCATCAATCTACTCTCAATCATCAGCTAAGTGATGTAAAGTGCCATTCATTGACAACACTTAGCACTAACCTGCTCACTGCCAGGGCCACTCAGCTCCAGACTTCATTAGAGCTTTGGTCCAAACATGGACAAGAGAATTGAATTCATGAGGTGGTTTGAGAATTACTGTCCTTGACATCAAGGCAACATTTAATCATGCGTGGCACTAAGGAGCCACAGCAAAATTGAAGTCAATGAGAATCAAGGGATTAAAATCTCCACTGGTTTGAAACATAACACTATTTGAGAGAAAGGTCAGTGTAAGTGGGCATATTATTGTGCATTCTTGGAAGGCATAGTTTTCTTGCCTTGTTTGACAGTATGAAGTCATGAAGCATTTTTACATCACTGGCTCGCCATGAAAGGGTGGTTGAATTGCCACTGACTGCTCTGTCCATTTACTCTTGTTCTCCTTGGGGAGCTGCAGCTTAAATAATGGATTTAAATAATGGAGCTGCCTTCCTAACAACACTGTGGGTATACCTGCACCATACGGACTGCAGCAATTCAAGAAAGCAGCTCAAGAGGGCAATTGGGAATGGGTAATAAATGCTGGTGAACAACAAAAAATGTAAAATTCTGAAATAAAAACAAAATGCTGGAAAACCTCAAAAGGGCTGACAGCATCTGTGGAGAGAGGAATAGTGTTAATGTTTTGAGTCAAATATGAAGGGTTATATGCTGTTGAAGGAGTTCTTTGAGGAGGTAACAAGGAAGTTAGATAAAGGAGAACCAGTGGACATGATTTATTTTGATTTCCAAAAGGCTTTTGACAAGGTGCCGCATAGGAGACTGTTAAATAAGTTAGGAACCCATGGTGTTAAGGATAAGATCCTGGCATGGATAGAGGATTGGCTGACTGGCAGAAGGCAGAGAGTGGGGATAAAGGTGTCTTTTTCAGGATGGCAACTGGCGACTTGTGGTGTGCCTCAGGGGTCGGTGCTGGGACCACAATTTTTCACAATATACATTAACGATTTGGAAGAAGGAACTGAAGGCACTGTTGCTAAGTTTGCAGATGATACAAAGATATGTAGAGGGGCAGTATTGAGGAAGCTGGGGGGGGCTGCAGAAGAACTTGCACAGGTTAGGAGAGTGGGCAAAGAAGTGGCAGATGGAATACAATGTGGAAAAGTGTGGGGTTATGCACTTTGGAAGGAGGAATGGAGGCATATACTATTTTCTAAATGGGGAAATGATTAGGAAATCAGAAACACAAAGGGATTTGGGAGTCCTTGTTCAAGATTCTCTTAAGGTTAACGTGCAGGTTCAGTCGGCGGTTCAGTCGGCAGTTCAGAAGGCAAATGCAATGTTGGCATTCATGTCAAGCGGGCTAGAATACAAGAGCAGGGATGTACTTCTGAGGCCGTACAAAGCTCTGGTCAGACCCCATTTGGAGTATTGTGAGCAGTTTTGGGCTCTGTATCTAAGGAAGGATGTGCTGGCCTTGGAAAGGGTCCAGAGGAGGTTCACAAGAATGATCTCTGAATGAAGAGCTTGTCATATGAGGAACAGTTGAGGACTCTGGGTCTGTACTCCATGGAGTTTAGAAGGATGAGGGGGGATTTTATTGAAACTTGCAGGATACTGCGAGGCCTGGATAGGGTGGACATGGAGAGGATGTTTCCACTAGTAGGAAAATCTAGAACCAAAGGGCACAACCTCAGGCTAAAGGGGCAATCCTTTAAAACCGAGATGAGGATGAATTTCTTCAGCCAGAGAATGGTGAATCTGTGGAACTCTTTGCCACAGAAGGCTGTGGAGGCCAGGTCATTGAGGGTCTTTAAGACAGAAATAGATAGGTTCTTGATAAATAAGGGGATCAGAGGTTATGGGGAAAA
Organism: Mustelus asterias; assembly: GCF_964213995.1. NCBI lineage: Eukaryota > Metazoa > Chordata > Chondrichthyes > Carcharhiniformes > Triakidae > Mustelus > Mustelus asterias. The sequence goes on from NC_135813.1 coordinate 21,354,788, forward strand.
GGCAGGAGAATGGGGATGAGAAAAATATCAGTCATGATTGAATGGCGGAGCGGACTCAATGGGCTGAGTGGCCTAATTTTGCTCCTATGTCTTAAGGTCTTATGAAAGGATTTGTGGAAGGAAGAATGAAAGGGAAGGTATCGGATAGGGTACAGAGGGCAGGAGAGATTAAATAGCAATTATATTATGGAACAGAGGCAAATGTTTGTGGTAAGGAGACAAAGCATTTGTTCAGAGTGAGTATGGATGCCAGAATAATGAACAGCTCTGTGTGAAAGCAAAAACATGAAAACACAGGATCAAACCAGCACATGGCAACAAACAGAATCAAAATGGAGTTCATGGTCTGAAATAGTTGATCTCGATGATGAGTCCGGAAGGCTATAAAGTACCTAATGGGAAGATGAGATGCTTTCCTCAAGCTTGTGTTGAGCTTTACTGGGACACTGCAGCAGGCCGATGACAGAAATGCATGTGTGAGAGCAAAGTGGTGGATTAAAATGGCAAGCAACCAGAAATTCAGGAACTGAACGTTCTGCAAAGCAATCACCTTATCTGCTTTTGCTCTTCCCAATGTAGAGGAGACCGCATTGTGAGCAGCGAATTCAGAAAACTAAATTGAAAGAAGTACACGTAAGTACTTTACCTGGAAGTAATGTTTGTGGCCTTGGACAGTGAGGAGAGAGGAGGTCAATGGGCAGGTGTTACACCACCCTCGAATAGGGCATATACATTCACTCTGGATGAATAGTTTGCTTCCTTATTACAGCAATTACTATTCCTGTTGTCTTTTGTTCCACTACATTTAAAAAAATTGATTTGTGGGATGTGGGCATCACTGATTCGGCCAGCATATATTGCCCATCCCAAATTCCATTGAGAAGATGGTAATGAGATACCTTCTTGAACAATTGCAGTCCATGTGGTGTAGGTATACCTACAGTGCTGTTAGGGACAAAGTTCCAGGATATTGACCCATTGACCTGAGGAAATAGTGATATATTTCCAAGTTATGATGGTGAGTGGGTTGGAATGGAACCTCCAGTTGATGGTGTTCCCATGTGTCTGCTGCCCTTGTCCTTCTAGATGTTAGTGGCCATGGGTTTGTGACATACTGTCCAATGAGCCATGGTGAGTTTCCGCAGTGCATCTTGAAGATAGTACAAACTGCTGTCCCTATGCATCAGTGGTGGAATGATGAATGTTTGTGGATGGGGTGCCAATCAAGTGGGCTGCTTTATCCTGGATGGTGTCAAGCTTCTTGAGGCCACAAACATTACTTCCAGGTACTTACTTATACTTCTTTCAATTTAGTTTTCTGAATTCGCTGCTCACAATGCGGTCTCCAGCAGCACTCATCCAGATAAGGGGAAAGTATTCCACTCTGACTTGTGTCTTGTAGATGATAGACAGGTTTTGGGGTCGGGGGGGGGGGGGGGGGGGGGTGCAGTCAGGAGGTGACTTACTTGGTGCAAGATTCCTCACCTCTTGAGCTGCTCTTGTAGCCACAGTCTTTGTATGGCTAGTCCAGTTCAGTTTCTGGTCAATGGTAACCGCCAGGATGTTGATAATAGTAATGTCTTTAAATGTCAAGGAGTGATGGTTAGATTCTCTCTTGTTGGAGATGGTTATTGCCTGGTACTTGTGTGGCATCAATTTTACCTGCCACTTGTCAACCCAAGTCTGGATATTGTCCTGGTCTTGCCAAATTTGGACATGGACTCCTTTGGATAATATCCTGCACAAGAGATTGTTAGCTAAGGTGGAAGCCTATGGAATTGACGGAAGATTGCTGGATAGGAAACAGAAAACAGAGATTTGTAATAATGGATAAGTATTCAAATTGAGAGGTTGTGACAAAATGGTATCCTGCAGGGATCTATCTTGGGGCCTCAATTATTTACAATATTCCTTAATGACTTAAATAATGGAATAAAAAGTCAATTATCCAAATTTGCAGAAGGCACAAAATTGGGCAGCATTGTAGATGGTGTTGAGGACAGCATAAAACTACACCAGATATTGATAGATTGGGCGAATGGACCAAGCTGTGACAAATGGATTTTAAGATAAACAAGTGTGAGGTTATCCATTTTGGATCAGAAAAGGATAGATCAGGATATTTTTTAGAAGGCAGAATGTTAAATTCAGTGGATGTCCAACGAGATTTGGGGGTTCAGGTGCATAACTCCTTAAAACGCCACAAACAGATGCAGAACATAGTCAAGAAGGCCAGCAGAATGCTGGCCTTCATATCTAAAGGGCTGGAGTATAGGGATGCAGATGTTATGCTGCAGTTGTACAAAACCCTAGTTAGACCCCACTTAGAGTACTGTGAACAGGTATGGGTACCATACTTTAGGAAGGCCCTGGAGGGAGTTCAATGCAGAATTTACAAGAGTGATACCTGGACTTCAGGGGTTAAATTACAAGGTGAGATTAGACAATTAGGAATTTATTCTCTCGATTTCAGAAGTTTGAGTGGTGATCTGATGGAAGTCTACAAAATATTTGCAGAGAAGGACAGGGTGGATAAGGATAAAGGATAGTCCACTAGTTGAAGGCTGTGGAAGCAGGGACCATAATCTTAAAAATTAGGGCCAAGATGTTCAGAAAGCACTTCTACATGCAAAGTGGTGGAGGTTTAAAGCACTCTTCCTCAAGTGGCGATGGATGCTGATTCAATTGCTAGGTTTAAGTCTGAGATAGATACATTTTTATTGAGCAAGGGACATGAGCCTAGGGCAGGTACATGGAGTTAGGCCACAGATCAGCCATGATCTTACTGAATGGTGGAGCGGGCTCAAGGGGCTGAATGGTACTCCTGTTCCTATGTTCAGTATTCGAGGACTCTCGAATGGTGCGGAAGGTTGTGGAGTCATCAGTGAGCATCCCTGCTTCTGACCTTATGGTGGAAGGAAGTTCATTCATGAGCAGCTGAAGATAGATGTTAGACTAGGACATGACCCTGAGGAACTCCTGCAATGATGCCCTGGAACTGAGCTGATTGACCTCCAATAACCATTTAATGTTGTGATAAAGATGACTCCAACCAGTGGAGAGTCCCCCCCCCGGGCATTAGGCTGTAATGAGGTCAGGAGATGAGTGGCCTTGATGGGCTTCAATGAGCAGGTTATTGCTATGTAGGTGCTGCTTCATCGAAGCTTTGATGGCATACTTGGGCAATTTTCCACATTGTTGGGTAGATGGCAGTATTTTAGTTGTACTGGAACAGCTTGGCTAGGGATTTGTAAAATTTTGGAGCACAAGATTTAAGTGCTTGGGCAGCCTGGTGGCACAGTGGTTAGCATTGCTGCCTCACAGTGCCAAGGACCTGGATTCGATTCTGGCCTTGGGTGACTGTGTGGAATTTGCATTTTCTCCATGTCTATGTGGATTTCCTCTGGGTGCACTGGTTTCCTCCCACAGTCCTAAGCTATATAGTTTAGGTGGACTGGCCATGATCAATGCACAGGGTTATGGGGATAGGGTGGGGGAGTGGGCCTATGTAGTGTGCTCGCGGAGGGTTGGAGCAGACTCAATGGGCCGAATGCCCTCCTTCTGCACTATAGGGATTCTACGATTCTATACTATTGCTGGAATAATGTGAGGGCTCATAGCCTTTGCAGTATCCAATGCCTTCAGCCATTTCTTGATTTCACGTAGATTAAATTGGCTAAAGACTGGCGTATGTGATGCTGGGGAACTCGGGAGGAGGCTGAGATAGATCATCTACTCAGCACTTCTGGCTGAAGATTGCAGCAAAAGCATCCGCCTTATTTTTTGCACTGATTTGCTGGGCTCCCCCATCATTGAGGGTGGAGATATTTGTGGAGTCGCCTCTGAATTGTATAATTTTCCATCACCATTCACGATTGGGCATGGCAGCACTGCAGAGCTTAGATCTAATCCTTTGATGGTGGATTGCTTCAGCTCTGACTATAACTTGCTGCTTATGCTGTTTGACATGCAAGTAGACCTGCAACATAGCTTCCCCAGGTTGACACCTCATTTTTAGGTATGCTTGGTGCAGCTCCTAGTATGTCCTCCTGCACTCTTCATTGAATCAAGGTTGACTGCCTGGCTTGGTGGTAATAGTAGACTACGGAATATTCGGCCAAGAGGTTACAGATTGTGGTTGTGTACAAACTGCTGGTGCAGATGGCCCACAAAGCCTTATGGTTGCCCATTTTTGAGTTGTTAGATCTATTTGAGATCCATCTCATTTAGCACTGTGGTAGTGTCACACAACATGATGGAGGGTAACCTGAGGACTTAGTCTAGACAAGTGCTGTGCAGTGGCCACTCATGTCATGGACAGATGCATCTGTGACAGGCACATTGGTGAGGGTGAGGTCAAATATACTTTTCCCTCTTTGTGGTTCCCTCACCAACTCCTGCAGTGTAGCAACAATGTCCTTTAGGACTTGGCCAGGTCTGTTGGTAGTGATGCTCTGAGCCACTCTTGTTGATGGACATGGAAGTCCCATGCCCAGAGTACATTCTGTCCCCTTGTTTCCTCCAAATGATGTTCAACATGGAAGAGTTCAGCTTAAGGAGGATGATAAGTGATATACAGTCAGGAGGTTTCTTTGCCAATGTTTGACCTGGGTTCGGAATCTCGGCAACTCTCTCCTAACTGTGCCACCACCTCTGGTGAGTCTGACCTGCTGGTGGGACAGGGCATACTGGGGATGGTGATGGTGGTGTTTGGATATTATCTGCAAGTATGACTCTGTTGGGTTGTTGCTTGACTAAGCTATAAGGCAGCTCTCCCAATTTTGGCACTTGCCCCCACATGTTAGTAAGGAGGACTTTGGCGAGTCAACAGCGCTGAGTTTTCCATTATCATTTCCACGGCCTAGGTTGATGCCGGGTGGTCTGTCGGTTTCATTCTTTTAGATTTCTTTTGTCACGGTTTGGATACATTTGTGTGGCTTGCTAGGTACCATCCCAGAGGGCATTTAAGAGTCAATTACATTGCTGAGGATCACATGTCAGACAGGTTTTTCTTTAAAAGCCAATCAAACTTTTGAATTTATAATTCCAGATTTTTATTTTCACCATCTACTGTGGTGGGATTCGAACCCAGGTTTCCTGGGTCTCTGGATTACCAGACTACTGACAATGTCACTATGCCACCGCTGTCATTTAATCTGTCCCTCTCTACTCATATTTATCCCAGGCATTCTCTATTGTTATCCCCCCTTTCAATCGTACACAACCCATCACATTTCTATGCTCCTTCAATTCTGAAGAACAGACGTATTCTTCTCAAAATGTTAATTCTGTTTTTTTCTCCACAATGCTGCCAAACCTGCTGTGTTTTTCCAGCACTTCCTATCATTTATATAATTGTTGCGATGCACTGACTCCTTTGTGTACAACCCTGTCTTGTCTAGCAAACATATTTCCTCTAAATTATACCTAGAAATTTTCAAAAATAGTGGGTAACCACAGAGTAACAGATTATTTTGAAACCAGAGCCATCAGAAATGCAAAGCATTTATTTTCTTACTGGGAAGCTGTACGATTCCAGATCAAAATGAATCAGAATAATGTTATTGCATTACTTCCACTTGAGCAAGAAGCTATTCATATGATTACACAGTACAGGAGGAGGTAAACTGGTCCATCATGTCTGTGCAGCTCTTTGGAAGCTAGCCAGTTTAATCCCACTTTTTAAAAACATCACCATTTTGTTTTATGTGAAGAAATTTGTTACTTAATGTCAAACCTTGTTTTATTGTGTTTACCCTCACACCAAGGCCTTTTATCGTTTGAGTATGTATAGCCAGTTGCTGCTTCCAACCAATAATTTATGGCATTAATTCCCTGATTATGGGATGGAACTCAATAAATCACCACCAGCAGCATTAGGTACACACAAACTCATTGTGAGCACCAATGATGTTGAAATTACAGTACTGCAAAGAAAATCACACTGATAGTTACTGATGTTAAAAAACTTAAATTCAAGAATCATGACAGTGAGAGTCCATCTGCAGTCACTTTGAGGAACCATGTTGAAGTTTTTTTGAATATTTAAAATAGGATGGAGGGAAAGAATTAAGTGTTCATGTTTATTTGGTCAGTCATTTCCATATAATTGCAATGATAAAGTGCTACTTTAGTCATTGGCAGTAATTTAGATCAGTAGTGACACCTTAATCCTGTAATAAATCATAATAGAACTTGATTACAGTTGTTTTGTTCAGCTACTAATACAAACACTACTACACTAAAATTGTAACATTTTATGTGTACTTGATTCTTTTAATTTGTCCAATTGTTTAAAGTTTGTATAACAAGTAAATAAATTGATAGCACACAGGATGAAGAAAATTTGAGTCCTGAATATTGAGTGGTATGTGATATTCAAGAATAGGAAGCTAGGTAAAGGTGGGGGGACAGCACTATTAATCGAGGATGGCACCGGTGCAATAGTTAAGAGATCACCTTGAATCAGGACAGCAGGATGTAGAATCAATTTGTACGGAGATGAGTAAGGAAAAGAAGTCACCAGTGGGGGTAGTCTACAGCCACCGCCGCCCCCCGCATGGGTGGCACGTGGTTGCCTCACAGTGCCAGGGACCCGGGTTTGGTTCCAGCCTTGGGTGATTGTGTGGAGTTTGCACATTCTCCTCGTGTCGGCATGGATTTCCTCCAGGTGCTCCAGTTTCCTCCCACAGTTCAAAGATGTGTAGGTTAGGTGGATTAGCCATGCTAAATACGCAGGGTTAATGGGATAGGGTAGAGGGGAGGGTCTGGGTGGGATGCTCTTTTGGAGACTCAGTGCAGATTCATTGGGCTGAATGGCCTCTTTCTGCATTGGAGGGATTCTATGGTTTTATGGTAAGACAAAGTAGACAAGAAGAAATATTGGGTACTTGTGATAAAAGGACAATAATAATGAGTGATTTTAATATACATCTAAAATGTAAAAATCAGCTTGGTAGTCACTTGGATGAAAAGTTCATAGAATGCTTTTGCAAAAGTTTCTTCGAGCAGCACATTCTGGAAATAACCAATGCGCATGTCATATTAGATTTAGTATTGTGTAATGTGACGGGATTAATTAATCACCTCAGAGTGAAGGCAATAGTGACCACAATACAGCTTGAAAGGAAGATCAGTATTGTAAACCCAAATAAGGGCAACTATGTGGGAGTCATAGCTGAACTAGCTGAAATGAACTGGGATACAAGTCTAGGAGACTATATAAATAGAAAAGCAGTGGCACACATTAAGGGGATATTTCCAAATAGGAAGAAAAATTCTGAGAGGACCCATCATTTGTGGCTAACTAAAGTTAGGGAAAGCATCAAACTTACGGAAAAAGCATATAACTGCACAAAGATGAGTGGCAGTTCAGATGATTGGTCTGAATATAAAAAACAGCAGAGAATGACTTAAAAAGTTAATCAGGAGAAAGAAATGAGAGGAAGCTAGCTAGAAATATAAAAGTGGATAGCAAGTTTCCACAGGTATTTATTCTGCAGGGTCAGTGTTGGGACCACAACTTTTCACTTGATACATCAATGATCTAGATGAAAAAACTGAGGGCATTGTGGCTAAGTTTGCAGATGATACAAAGATAGGTGGAGGGGACAGGTAGTATTGAGAAGGCAGGGAGGCTGCAGAAGGACTTGGACAGGTTAGGAAATTGGGCAAAGAAGTGGCAGATGGAATACAACATGGGAAAGTGAGAGGTTATGCACTTTGGTAGGAAGAATAGAGGCATAGACTATTTTCTAAATGGAGGGAGAATTCAGAAATCAGAAGCGCAAAGGGACTTGGGAGTCCTACTTCCGGATTCTCTTAAGATTAACTTGCAGGTTGAGTTGGTAGTTAGGAAACAAATGCAACATTAGAATTCATTTCGAGAGGACTAGAATGCAAAAGCAGAGATGTACTGCTGAGGCGTTATAAGGCTCTGGTCAGACCACATTTCATAGAATCATAAGAATCCCAACAGTGCAGATGGAGGCCATTTGGCCCATCAAGTCTGCACTGACCACAATCCCACCCAGGCTCTATTCCCATTACCCCACATATTTACCCTGCTAATCCCCTGACGCTGGGGTCAATTTAGCATGGCCAATCAACCTAACCTGCACATCTTTGGACTGTGGGAAGAAACCGGAGCACCCAGAGGAAACCCACGCAGACACAGGGAGAATGTGCAAACTCCACACAGACAGTGACTGAGGCCGGATTTGAACCCGGGTCCCTGGTGCTGTGAAGCAGCAGTACTAACCACTGCCACCGTGCTGCCCTATTTGGAATATTGTGAGCAATTTTGGGCCCTGTATCTAAGGAAGGATGTGCTGGCCTTGGAGAGGGTCCAGAGGAGGTTCATGAAAATGATCCTGGGAAAGAAAAGCTTGACGTACAAGGAGCGTTTGAGGACTCTGAGTCTGTACTCAATGGAGTTTAGAAGGAAGAGAGAGGAATCTCATTGTAACTTCCAGAATACTGAAAGGCCTGGATAGAGTGGATGTGGGGAAGATGTTTCCATTAGAAGGAGAGACTAGGATCCGAGGGCACAGCCTCAGAGTGAAAGAACTTTAGAACCGAGATGAGGGGGGATTTCTTCAGCCAGAGTGTGGTGAATCTATAGAATTCATTGCCACAGAGGTTGTGGAGGCCAGGTCTGAGTGTATTTAAGACAGAGATAGATAGGTTCTTGATTGGTAAGGGGATCAAAGGTTATGGGGAAAAGGCAGAAGGGTTTGAGAACTTTATCAGCCATGATTGAATGGCGGAGCAGCCTCGATGGGCCGAATGGCCTATTTCTGCTCCTATATATTATGGTCTTCAAAAGGAAAAGAGTAAGTAAAGTGTGTTGATCCTCTGGAGAGTGATAGTGGGGAGTTAATAGAATAATAAGAAAATGGCCAATGAAGTGAACCATTATTTTGCTTCCTTCTTCACTATAGGGGTGCTGCACTTGGATTTTCAGAAGGTGTTTAATAAAGTGCCTCATCAAAGATTATTGCAGGAAATAAAAGCTCATGGTAACATATTGAAATAGACAGAAGATTGGCTGGCTGGCAGAAAACAGAGTATGGGCATAAATGGGTCTTTGTCTGAGTAAGAGTTTTAACAACACCAGGTTAAAGTCCAACAGGTTTATTTGGTAGCAAATGCCATTAGCCTTTGTCAGATGGAGTAGATATCTTTGTCTGAGTGGCAGGAAATCAAAACAGTCCCACAAGGGTCTGTGCCTGGGCCTCAATTTTCTACAATTTATATCACTGAAATAGATGAGGGAAGTGAAGGCATGATAGCCAAATTTGCGGATGATGTAAAGATAGGTAATGAAGTATAATGTGAAAAAGGCATAAGGAGGTTGCAGGTGGTTATGGATAGGTTGAGTAAGTGGCAAAAATCTGGCTGATGGCATGTAATTTGGGAAAATGTGAAGTTGTTCACTTTGGCAAAAATAATAAACAAAACAGAGTATTACTTTGGAGAACTGCAGAATTCCAAGGGGGCTGAGGGATCTAGGTGGTCTAGTGCATGAGTCACAAACAGTTAGAATACAGATAGAGCAAGTAGTTAAGAAAACTAATGGAATGCTATTCCTTATTGTGAAAGGAATTGAACATAAAAATTAGGATGTTATGCTTTGGTGAGTAGTTTGGTCTCCTTATTTAAAGAAGGATGTAAACATATTGGGGGCAATTCAGGAGGTTTACTAGAATGATACCTAGAATGAGCGAGTTGTCTTGTGAGGAAAGATTAGATAAATTGGGCTTTTTTCCATTTAAGTTGGAAGAATGAGGGGTGACTTGATTGAAGTATATAACATCCTGAATGGTATTGACAAGGTGGAACTGGAAAGGACGTTTCCTCTTGTGAGTGCATCCAGAACTAGGGGGCACTATTTTAAAATTGGAGAATTTTCTTTCTCTGAGGATTGTGTGACTTTCAATTATCCATATCCTAGAAGCATCTGAAAATGAAACATCCTTGCAACAAAAACAGATCAACCCTTTGCACAATTGTTTTAGTAAACGCTGCAGAAGTGATGGTGAATCAGTGCTTTAGCAAATTGTTTCCCTTTAAGTCAGATGCTCAAGCTAGTACACAAGGGTAATATGAGTCCCATGAACATTGAATATTTGACTTGCCAAGTTTCGATGATCCATTGACCTGAAGTATCAATAACCTTAACTAATCAATTATGGAACATTATTGTAAAAGGATATTTTCAAACTGCTGCCGCTTTGAACTTCAAAATGTTTGTAACAGCTTTGGAATGGGGTAGTCATTTTGTGTATTTAATTATCCAAAATTATTATTTTATGGATAAAATGCTCTGTGGCAATATCATTGTAGTAACCAAAATAATGAGAGGTTGATTCATATTTTGAATGCGATTTTCAATGCCTCTTGGTATGTAACCAAGTGGTCCTTGAAGCAAGATGTTTGACTAATCCTGATTTAAATAAATGAGTGATTCTTGAATTATTTTCATATTAGCCCCTACCATTTAGTTTTATTTTCCTTAGGCTATGCAAAGGACTCTTGGCTTATTCAATCTCAGGGTCCTGGTATGTAGATCTGTGAAAAATTGTTTTCTCTTGCTGACTCTGTCCTCTCCACTTCCTTTCTCTCGTTCTGTTTCAATGAGATCACCTCTCAATCTTCTAAACTCCAGTGGATACAGGTTCAGCCTGTCCAACTTTTCCTTGTAAGAAGTTTAACAACACCAGGTTAAAGTCCAACAGGTTTATTTGGTAGCAAAAGCCACACAAGCTTTCGAGGCTCTGAGCCCCTTCTTCAGGTGAAGAAGGGGCTCAGAGCCTCGAAAGCTTGTGTGGCTTTTGCTACCAAATAAACCTGTTGGACTTTAACCTGGTGTTGTTAAACTTCTTACTGTGTTTACCCCAGTCCAACGCCGGCATCTCCACATCATAACTTTTCCTTATCAGAAAGCACCCCATCCCAGGTATTAGTTGAAGGATCCATTTCTGAACTGCCTGTAATGCTTTCACATCCTTTCTTAAAATGGAGACTAAAACTGTATACATTAAGATGTGGTCTCACTAATGCCTTGCAAAACTGTAGCAAAGCATCCCTATTTTAAAGTTTAACTTCCTTTGCAATAAATGACAACATTCCATTTGTCATCCTAATCACTTTCCGTACCTGCAGAATAATATTTTGTGATTCATGTATCAGGACATCTGGATCTCTCTGTACTGTAGACTTCTGTAATCTTTCTCTATTTAAATAATATGCTGTTTTTCTATTCCTCCTGCCAAAGTGGACAAGTTCACATTTTCCCAAATTATGCTCTATCTGCCAAATTTTTGCCCACTCACTTGACCTATCTATATCCCTTTGCAGATTCCTATGTTTTCACAATTTACATTCCTACCTTTATTTGCGTCATCAGTATATTTACATTCAGTTCCTTCTTCCAAATCATTGATATAAATTAATTGTTGAGGCCTCGGCACTGATCCCTGTGACATTCCACATCTTGCCAACCTGAAAATGACCCATTTCTGCCTACTCTGTTTCCTATTAGCAAACCAATTCATACTAATATGTTGCTCCTACGCCATGAGCTCTTATTTTGTGTCGTAATCTTTGGTATGGCACCTTGTCAAATGCTTCTGGAATTCTAAGTAGAGTACATCCACAAGGTCCCCTATATCCATGTTGCTTGTTACCTCCTCAAAGAACTCCAAAAAATTAGTCAAACATGATTTTCCTTTCACAAAACTATATTTAAGCTGTCCGATTGCAATGAAATTTTCTAAATGCCTTGCTTTATTTAAACTTCCTTAATAATAGGTTCCAGCATTTCCCCAATGACAGATGTTAAACTAACTGTTTCCTGCTTTCTGTCTCCCTCCTTTCTGCATAGAGGAGTCATACTTGCTGTTTTCCAATCTGATGGAACCTTTCTAGAAACTAGGAATGTTGGAAATGTTTAGAGAATATAAAGACTGACAAATCCCCAGGGCCTGATGGAATCTATCCAAGGCTGCTCAGGGAGACGAGAGATGAAATCGCTGGGCCTCTGACGCAAATCTTTGTTTCGTCACTGGACGCAGGTGAGGTCCCAGAGGATTGGAGGATAGCTAATGTGGTCCCGTTATTTAAGAAGGGTAGGAAGGATAACCCGGGTAATTATAGGCCGGTGAGCTTGACGTCTGTGGTGGGGAAGTTGTTGGAGAAGATTCTTAGAGATAGGATGTATGCGCATTTAGAAAGGAATAAACTCATTAACGATAGTCAGCATGGTTTTGTGAGAGGGAGGTCATGCCTCACTAACCTGGTGGAGTTTTTTGAAGAAGTGACCAGAATGGTTGACGAAGGAAGGGCTGTGGATGTCGTCTATATGGACTTTAGTAAAGCATTTGACAAAGTCCCTCATGGTAGGCTGGTGAAAAAGGTTGGATCTCATGGGATAAGGTGGCTAGATGGGTGGAGAACTGGCTTGGTCACAGAAGACAGAGGGTGGTAGTGGAAGGGTCTTTTTCCGCCTGGAGGCCTGTGACTAGTGGTGTTCTGCAGGGCTCTGTATTGGGACCTCTGCTGTTTGTGATTTATATAAACGATCTGGAAGAAGGTGTAACTAGGGTGATCAGTAAGTTTGCGGACGACACAAAATTGGCAGGACTTGCAGATAGTGAGGAGCATTGTCAGAAGCTACAGAAGGATATAGATAGGCTGGAAATTTGGGCAAAGAAATGGCAGATGGAGTTCAATCCTGATAAATGCGAAGTGATGCATTTTGGTAGAAATAATGTAGGGAGGAGCTATACGATAAATGGCAGAACCATAAAGGGTGTAGATACGCAGAGGGACCTGGGTGTGCAAGTCCACAGATCCTTGAAAGTGACGTCACAGGTGGAGAAGGTGGTGAAGAAGGCATATGGCATGCTTGTCTTTATAGGACGGGGCATAGAGTATAAAAGTTGGGGTCTGATGTTGCAGATGTATAGAACGTTGGTTCGGCCGCATTTGGAATACTGCGTCCAGTTCTGGTCGCCACACTACCAGAAGGACGTGGAGGCTTTGGAGAGAGTACAGAGGAGGTTTAGCAGGATGTTGCCTGGTATGGAGGGGCTTAGTTATGAGGAGAGATTGGGTAAACTGGGGTTGTTCTCCCTGGAAAGACGGAGGATGAGGGGAGACTTAATAGAGGTATATAAAATTATGAAAGGCATAGATAGGGTGAACGGTGGGAAGCTTTTCCCCAGTCGGTGGTGACGTTCACGAGGGGTCCTAGGTTCAAGGTGAAGGGGGGGAGGTTTAACACAGATATCAGAAGGACATATTTTACACAGAGGGTGGTGGGGGCCTGGAATGCGCTGCCAGGCAAGGTGGTGGAGGCGGACACACTGGGAACGTTTAAGACTTATCTAGACAGCCATATGAACGGAGTGGGAATGGAGGGATACAAAAGAATGGTCTAGTTTGGACCAGGGAGCGGCACTGGCTTGGAGGGCCGAAGGGCCTGTTCCTGTGCTGTATTGTTCTTTGTTCTTTGAAAATTAAAACCAATATATCTACTATTTCAGCAACCACTACTTATAAGGTGGTGGCACAAAGTCCATCAGGACCTGGGGACTTGCCATTTTAGTTCTAATGATTTTCTAAGTATCCTTTCCCTGGTGATTGTAATGGTTTTAAGTTCCTCACTTTCACCTCCTGGTTCACACTAGTTTCTGGGATTTCTTTGGTATCCTCTACAATGAAGATAGATGCAAAATATCTGTTCAATTCATCTGGCATTTCCTTATTTTCCATTATTAATTCCCCAGCACGGTGGCACAGTGGTTAGCACTGTTGCCTCACAGTGCCAGGGACCCGGGTTCCATTCCTGTGACTGTACGTGTGGAGTTTACATGTTCTCCCCGCATGTGCGTGGGTTTTCTCTGGGTGCTCCAGTTTCCTCCCACCATCCAAAGATGTGCAAGTTAGGTGGATTGACTATGCTAAATTGCCATTGGTGTCCCACGATGTGTAGGTTGGGGGATTAGTGGGGTAAATATGTTGGGTTACGGGGATGGGGCCTGGGTGGGATGCTTTGTTGGAGAGTTGGTGCAGACTCGATGGGCTGAATGGCTTCCTTCTGCACCGTAGGGATTCTATGATTCTACAATACTATACTTAGTGGAGGACCATTCCTAAAATAAAAGTGAAACACTGCAGATGTTGGAAATCTGAAATAAATACAGAAAATATAAAAACTCACTTGGCTTTTTTCTTTTTTAAAGACCTGTAGAAACTTATTATCTGGTTTTATATTTCCAGCCAGCTTTCCCTTGTGCTCTATTTTCTCTCTCCTTATTAATCTTTTAGCCATTCTTTGCTGTTCTTTACATTAAAGTTTAAGTTTTTATTTATTACTGTCACAAGGAGGCTTACATTAACACTGCAATGAAGTTATTGTGAAAATCCCCTTGTCGCCACACTCCAGCGCCTATCCGTGAACACTGAGGGAATTTAGCATGGCCAATGCACTGAACTAGCATGTCTTTCATATATTGTATCCAAACTTATGACCTGCTGCTTATCTTTGCACAATTACACACTTTTTCTTTTCAATTTGATACAATTGTTAAGTTAGCCACAGCTGGCACATCCTTCCTTTACATCCTGTGTATTCTGAAATATTTCCTCAAATATCTGCCACTGCACCTCTACTGACCTGTCCCTTTACTCAATTTCCTGGTTCCCAGCTCTATCTTCATGTCCTCATAATTGCCCTTCTATAAGTTTAAAACACTAGTCTTGGATCCACTAATCCCTCCCTCAAACCAAGTGTAAAATTCAATCATATTTTGGTCTCTAAAATTTAGGGTCATTAGCTAATCCTGCCTCATGGTGCATAACCAAGTCTAGTTTAACCTGCTCTCCTTTTTTAGAACATGCTGCTCTAAGAAACTGACCTTATGAACTCATCATCCGAGCTACCTTTTGCCACCTTTGCCAATCTGATTCGCCCAATATATATATAGATTGAAATGACCCATGATTATTGCCGTACCTTGCTTTCAAGCTCCCATTATTTTTTCGTGTGAACCCCATTCTATAGTGTGATTACTATTAGGGGGCCTATAAGCCTTTACTGTTAACTTTACTGTTTCTCATCTTCATCCAAACTGATTCTATATCTTGACCTCCAGAACTAAGGTCAACGCTCTATTGTACCAATATCATCCTCAATTAACAGGGCTGCCCCTCCGTCTTTTCCAAGCTTTCTGTCCTTCCTAAACATCATGTACCCTTGAAGATTCAGGTCCCAGTGTTTGTCATCTTGCAGCCATGTCTTTGTTATGGCGATCAGATCACACATTTATTTCCAATTGTGCTGTCAGTTCATTTGGTTTGTTACGAATGCTACATGCATTCACATACGGTGCCTTTAGTTTTGTCTTTTTACTATTTTTCTAAACTCCAGCCTTACCTGCTGGTGCACACTTGGGTTTGAGCACCTCTGTCCCTTCCTACTATGCTCTGATCATTATTTCCCTTATTGCTGCCTTGCTCTCTTGCATTGTCATTTCTGTTTAATTTACCATTTTTCAAACTTGATCCCTCACCCCCATTATTTCGTTTAAAACCTCTCTACTACCCTAGTTCTACAATGTGCCAGAGCACCCACCCCAGCAGGGTTCAGGTGAAGATTGCCCAAGTATACAGCTCCCATATTCCCTCGTTCTGGTATCAGGGCCCCATGAATCAAAACCCATTTGTCCCACACCAATCATTAAGCCACGCATTTAACACCCTAACGTATTTACCTTCGACAATTTGACGTAGCTCAGGTAGTTCTTAGGCGATTATTACTTTTGAGGCTCTGCTTTTTCGTTTCGGTTGACACTTGTTTCTGGGATTTTTTTGGTATCCTCTACAATGAAGAAAGATGTAAAATATCTAACTAGCTGCTCATACTTCCTCAGCAGAACCTCTTTCCCAGTTCTACCGAGGTAGTTAGAACCTATGTGGACTACAACCACAGAATCCTCCCCCTCCCAATGGAAGTTCCTCTCAAGCAAATCAAAGACCTTCCTGTTGACATATACTCTGGGGTTCTGATGGAGAAAATGCAACACTGTGGATGCAGTCACTTATGCCCTAGAAGAAGCCTGCAATCCTCGTTCAGCCAAAAGTCATTCTGCTTTGCTGCCTCTTTAGTGAAGATTAAGTTGTTTAGCTTTGGCAAAACGCTTATGGCGACTTGTTTGATAAAGGAACTCACTCTGTGAGAAAAATTCTCCTTCCATTTATTTCTTTTGCCAATTATCTTAAGTCTCCCTGTCTTCTGGTCTATTAAATCTCTAGTCAGTGACAACCAACTTTCCTCATTTTCTCTGTCAAAAACCATTATAATTACATTTCTGTTATATCTCCTCTCAATCTTCTCTACTGTTAGGACAGTAATCCCAGTTTATTTTGTGTCTCCACATAATCCAACAACTCACCAAGGCTCCTTCAACCGTGCCTTCCAAACCCATTATTACTACCATCTAAAAGGACAAGGGCACCAGATGCATGGGAGTACCAACACCAGCAAGTTCCCCGTCAAGCCACACACCATCCTGGCTTGGAACTATATCACTATTCCCTTGCTGTAGCTGGGTCAAAATCCTGGAGAACAGCAGTTTAAGTAGGTGACTCATTACCACCTTCTCTAGGGCAATTAGGGATGGGCAATAATGCTGGCCTGGCCAGTGTCGCCCACATGTTGTGAAAGAATAAATAAAATAAAATTGAGCCCCCCCCGCCCCTGCAATTCCTTACAAAGCTTATCTGAATGTTGGATTAGGTTAGCAGTTGGCTCAACTGTGATGGCCCCTTGTCCGATATCTTCCTGACGCTCTCAATTGATGCTCACAGATGAAAAACAGCTATTTTTCGTGTTGGAGAGCTGTTGGAAATGTACTGTAGCATGAGTCAGCACTTTGGAGATGGAACATTTTGGGAGGAAGGAATTGGATTTTAAATGAGTTGAATAATCACAGTCTATGCTAACATTAAGATCTGTTTTGTGGAAGAAAAGGTTTTCTAACTTGAAATATAAATAACATGCAGCAGAGATGGAAGCTTTTGCAGGAATAACAGTATGCTGTTTTCTTTTTTTGTAGTCAGTCTTCCTTAAAATATTTAATGGCTAAGCCTGTAGGCAGTAGGGTAAATGGCCATATGGACTCCATAATTTTGTGTACTGCATCATTAGAGTTTTTTGCAAATGACATCCAGTTACATTTGTCCCAGTCCTTAGCAGGGTCCCCAGAAGCAAAAGTAGTGTAATTGTGGCTTTCTGTGACTCCAGAGCTGATACTATTGCATCAAAGGCTATCATTTCCTGTTCATTGCAGACCCCTCTGCATATGCTTAGTAACCTGTTTCAACCTTTGTGTTCTTGTGCTTGTAATTGTGTGCTAACAAACCGCCTTTGTCCACCAAATCGAATGGTGGCTGGATCTGGCGAATTGCTGTCTGGTTTGTATTCAAATCCAGGTAAGGAGTCAGGGAACTGGAAGGATACGGGGCAGTCCGGCAAATAAATCTAGTAATTTTTTTGTGGAACCTTGATAGACTATTCTTAACTACTTGGAATTGATCAGTCCAAACTTTTATCTGCAACTTGTTTAGACTGAGGATTTGTGTGTACTCACAATCTACAATTTTCAAAAGTAAACATCAATTAATAAGTATTTACCATATTTTAAAACATGCAAGATGTAAAAAGTTGACTGTGTAATTTATTATTTTTAAATGCAGTACTGATCAAACAATTAATGAAGTACTTAAAGCTTGCGTTTTAAATTTTTTATGACACTGGACTTTATGAATGGGTTAGTATGCAACGGTGTCAATTACCAAAGTCCATTTAGAGTGCCATTATTGATATGATAGAACACATGCAGCATTTTTCTTAGATCACCTCAATATGCAAAACAGCTGCTAATTTGACAAATTAATACAATCGCTAAAACTACTTGCCATCCATTTATTTTCCTTTCAAATGACAATGGCAGTAGTTATGCATTATTTTGCCCATCCTCTTTGAACAGTTACAATGTAAGGAATTTCTGTTTGAGAATCAAAAATCCTAATATATTAAATTATGTTTCCATTTCTATTTATTTGCACCTAATTGTTTTATTTTTGTTTTTTGCTGTTGGGTCCATAATTTTAACTACAAGTTATTGTAAATTGGGTTTTTAAAAAATCAGATGATGAGAGATCAGTCATGGAACAAAGTTTTATTAATTAACCCTTTAGAACTTGGGGTTAATTCCTTAATAGATACCATTAGCATTTCTGCTATGAGATTTATACCCAACGTATTTACTGAAAGCTTTTAAAGTAACTCCATAAATACACAAATGACCATACCACAGCATGTTTGGGGACCAGAGTTAAGAACTATTTCATTAACCCACTGTTACCTATTTTGGAGCACATTGTAGTCGCCCTTTTAGAAGAGCAAATATTGCTTTATAATTTACAATCGTCATTTCATTCAATCTGGGAAGTGTAACATTTGTAAATTAAAAGACAATCTGCAATTATGAATTTTTGTTGCTTATATTCACATTATATGAATGGATTATATGGTATATTTTTGTACATGCCCTGAATAACTTGTAAGTTTTTAGCAGCAAAACAATCTAGGACTTTGTAATTTTCTTTATACTTTACAATGTATACCTCAACAGAAGCTTGACGCGGCTTTTATGTTCTCTTTTTGTCTCAAACTCAGACAGCTTTTGTGAGTAGCAGTGTGCAGATTAAAAGCTTTTAGACAAAAGCAGGCGCGACTTAGAGGGAAAAAAAGCATGGAGTATTTCCTGTCACTCAACGCATTCCATTTAACTCACCGCAGAAAAAATCTGAGCACCATATTCTGTGTTACAGCAGATTTATCTACGTTTTCAGTTGGAATGTTTTTTTCTGCTTTTAAAATTCTTTTTTTAAAAAACACAACTGAATGAAAATGGCAATCTTTTACAAGGCAAGTCAAACTCACGCATGAGCACCTCACACATCCATTTTTCCTGCACAGCAGCTGGCTGACCTGTCTCGTCCACTGATGGCCTATTGAGCGACCTGGACTGTCTGGTTTTGGCTCATGCCTTTGTCCATGTCTGGCTGAGTTCCTCTCTCTATATTTGTTTCACTAGACCCTTAGGCAATAGTAGTGTTTAGTTACTTAAACATAAGAGTTAGAAACAACACTTGGTTGATGAAATAAATGAAGTATCTACAGCAAACTCTTTAAAAGTTACAATTTGATAGCAAAAAACTGGAACACTTTCAGAGCAAGAAATCACGATCCCTAATCCATTCCATATGCATTTTTTTTCAAAAAGTGGTATGAAGAATTTTTCAGCTCAGAACAAAAGAGCACGTGCTGAAACAGGAATTCTCATCTAGTAACAATATCGAACCACAATAACCTTAAAAGCCTGCTTTCTAGTATAATCTTTAACATCTATTTACTGGCTAGTAAGAACAGAAATAAAATCTTACCCAACAATAGAGAGGGCGAACACTCCTGGAACAGCTTGCATTACGTGAGGCACAGGGTTGGATCTTTGTCAAAAAATGTTTCAACTAGCGTAGGAAGGAAGACGACTTCCCCACAATTGAAACTGTAAGAATTTTTTTTTACCAAAATGGAATTATTGTTGTCAGCCAGCCTGGCATGCACTGTGGCCTGAGATGGGAGTTGAGCCATGAGTTTTGTTAGCATATATCAGCAGCTTGAGACACCCAGACAAGGCATTGATCAGCTCCAGATTTCCTTACAGACCCTGTCTGCTTCACTGAATTGAACTATATATGACCCAAATGATGGACAGGAGAAAATTTAGTCATGTGCAATGCTGGGACACAGACTATTCGCTGAGCTCTACAGTTTGGAGGTTGGCTTCTGATTGGGCCCGACCTTACCATTCAAGCCCTGTTATATAGGGGTGGCTGTTTGGGTGTCTGGCTACCAGTAATTGTCATAGAGAGCTCTTAAGTAATTATTTTCGCTCTCGCTGGAATGTACTGCATGAGTAAGGAGAAACTTAGTTTTGCTGCTATCCCTTCAGAGAAGTGCTGTATGGATTTAATAAAATGCTTACGGGGAAGAAGACACAAACAACATCTTAAAGATTACAAAATATAATGTCTTTTGCTTTGTTTTTAAAGATAATAGTTGCACTTTTATGAAGCTTTGTTAAAACATAGTTTTTGTTTAATGAGGTATCTTGTAAGTTTTAGATCACGCTTGTCTCAATATCGAAAAATCTGTTTCTGAAGCCAAATTCCACATTATGGGACTTTTAACTTAATTTTGCACAATTAGTCTGTCTTTAACAAGGCATTGCAGACAAGTTTAACCTTTGTACGCTAAGCATCTTGTTCTATTTTTGAGATGGTTTGTCTGTTCAGTTTCCCCTTGCTAAAGCCAAGCTTTGCAATGTTATAAAATACTAAGAACTATCTGGATAGAGTGGTTTTGTTTACCAGATGAACCTAACTAGATTATATGTTCCTCTGCTGGTGAGTTTGAAGGTGAAGGAGCTCATAAAATCCAGCACGTGGCCTTCCTGCTGCCTGCTTGCTTATCCTTGACTTGTATGAAATTTTACATGGGGACTCTTCCTGCCCCCATTGCCATTTTAGCTGCAGTGGGGCCAGTGTATTTTAGCTGCGCCAGCTGGTGTTGAGTAACAGGCAGGGAGGGACCCTCCTGTGACCATCGAAGGCACCATGCCTAAGAACGACTCCACGATCTCTGAAATCTGACCCCTGGACCCCCATTTTCCCCTCAGGGCTGTCAACCTGACCCTAGCGAGATCTCTTCCGCCTCCTACGCACGCACAGGGCTTGGTGCCCTCCTCTAGTGATGATCATCAATGCGGACTGCCTGTAGTCCCAGTAGTAGCTACATGACTGTGGCATAGCTGTTCTGTCACTGGTTGAACTTGCCACTGATTTTTTTTCTTTTGCCTGGGTTAGGGGCCAGGGCCATGACGCTGTATAATCCAGCTCCAAATATGGTGAAAATAAAGTTTAATTTTTTCAGTTTCCTGTTATCCATCACATGAACTAAACTTAATATACAGCAATTAATATAGATAATTTAGGTGACCAAGAACCATGTTCTTAAAATCGTGGGATAACATATTCCATAACTCTATGGAAAAAGCCATTTTAAATAAATTAATAATGGTGATATATAGTATTCCTTACATTTTTTCTTTTCCTCAACTATTCATAACTCATTGAACATCCCACTTAAACATCTTTTAACTTGGTACCCAACTTGCATACTTCAAACTATACAGTCATTTGAAAAACAAGCTGTTGCACGTGTTATTAAGATAATAAGCTAACCTGGTACTTGGGCAGTTTATAATGTAACATTTGTCTCTTTATAATACTCATGTTTTTTGACCAAAAGTGGAAAAGGAGCCTTAATTTTAACATATCAGCATTAGATTTTGAGCTAATAAAATTATGTGGCTCACATTTTTTCCTTGGAGTATTTGAAACTAGAACTGGTTGGTAGCTTTGTACACAAAGCTATATCAAAGTTAACTGTAGTTTCTTAAGTAAATCATATTTTTAAATCACTTCATAAAAGCATTCTGAGTCTCATGCCAGTATCTAGTCACGTATTAAACTATTGACATTATGATTTTAAAAACCTGATCTCCAATGATCTGTGACATAGTATCTATCATGCAAGACAGTTGGGTACTGCTCTCATCAACTTGTCTGAATAACCAGACCTGGAGATTTATTTCTAGTCTTGGGACACTGGAAAAGTAGAAAGACAAAAAGACTTGCATTTATATTGAGCCTTTCACAACCTCAGGATATCCTAAAGCACATTACAGGAAATGAAGTGCATTTTTCTTGGAAGTGTGCCTACTGTTGTAATGTAGGAAATGCAGCAGTTAATTTGCACACAGGAATGTGATGATCATCGGGTTATCTGTTTTAGTGATGTTGTGATGTTGATTAAGTGATAAATATTGACTAGGATACTGAGGATAACTCTCCGGTCGTCTTTGAGCTGTCGACCATGGCTCAGTAGGTAGTGCTGTCACCTCTTAAATGCACCTTAGAAAGGGGGGGGGGGGAGTGTGTGCCTGTGTCTGTGGCGTGGGGAGTGTGTGTGTGGCGGGGAGAGTGTGTGTGTGTGGCGGGGAGAGTGTGTGTGTGTGGCGGGGAGAGTGTGTGTGTGTGGCGGGGAGAGTGTGTGTGTGTGGCGGGGAGAGTGTGTGTGTGGCGGGGGGAGTGTGTGTGTGTGGCGGGGAGAGTGTGTGTGTGTGTGGCGGGGAGAGTGTGTGTGTGTGTGGCGGGGAGAGTGTGTGTGTGTGTGGCGGGGAGAGTGTGTGTGTGTGTGGCGGGGAGAGTGTGTGTGTGTGGCGGGGGAGTGTGTGTGTGTGGCGGGGAGAGTGTGTGTGTGTGTGGCGGGGAGAGTGTGTGTGTGTGTGGCGGGGAGAGTGTGTGTGTGTGTGGCGGGGAGAGTGTGTGTGTGTGGCGGGGAGAGTGTGTGTGTGTGGCGGGGAGAGTGTGTGTGTGTGGCGGGGGAGAGTGTGTGTGTGTGGCGGGGAGAGTGTGTGTGTGGCGGGGAGAGTGTGTGTGTGTGGCGGGGAGAGTGTGTGTGTGTGGCGGGGAGAGGTGTGTGTGTGTGCGGGAGAGTGTGTGTGTGTGTGCGGGGAGAGTGTGTGTGTGTGGCGGGGAGAGTGTGTGTGTGTGGCGGGGAGAGTGTGTGTGTGTGGCGGGGAGAGTGTGTGTGTGTGGCGGGGAGAGTGTGTGTGTGTGGCGGGGAGAGTGTGGTGTGTGGGGCGGGGGAGAGTGTGGGTGTGTGGCGGGGGAGAGTGTGCGCGTGTGGCGGGGGGGGAGTGTGTGCGTGTGGCGGGTGGCGGGGGGGGGGAGTGTGTGCGCGTGTGGCGGGGGGGAGTGTGCGCGTGTGGGCGGGGGGGGAGTGTGTGCGCGTGTGGCGGGGGGGGGAGTGTGTGCGCGTGTGGCGGGGGGGGGGAGTGTGTGCGCGTGTGCGGGGGGGGAGTGTGCGTGTGCGGGGGGTGGCGGGGGGGGGAGTGTGTGGGTGCTGCGGGTGGCGGGGGTGGGGGGGGAGTGTGTGCGCGTGTGGCGGGGGGGGGGGAGTGGTGCTGGCCGGGTGTGTGGCGCAAGGTGGCTGGGTGTGCTGGCCGGGTGTGTGGGCAAGGGTGGCTGGGTGTGCTGGCCGGGTGTGTGGGGCAAGGGTGGCTGGGTGTGCTGGCCGGGTGTGTGGGCAAGGGTGGCTGGGTGTGCTGGCCGGGTGTGTGGGCAAGGGTGGCTGGGTGTGCTGGCCGGGTGTGTGGGCAAGGGTGGCTGGGTGTGCTGGCCGGGTGTGTGGGCAAGGGTGGCTGGGTGTGCTGGCCGGGTGTGTGGGCAAGGGTGGCTGGGTGTGCTGGCCGGGTGTGTGGGCAAGGGTGGCTGGGTGTGCTGGCCGGGTGTGTGGGCAAGGGTGGCTGGGTGTGCTGGCCGGGTGTGTGGGCGGTGGGGGCAAGTGTGGGCGGGGGGGGGATGTTGGCCGGGTGTGTGGGCGGGGGAAGGGGGGGGGGGGGGGAGGTTGGGCGGGGGGTGTGGAGGAGGCTGGGCGGGTGTGTGGGCAGGGCGGTAAGGTGGGTGAGTGGGGAAGGGTGGCCGGGTGTGGGGACGGGGGGAAGGGTGGCCGGGGGGCGAGGGGGGGGAAGGGTGGCCGGGGGGCGAGGGGGGGGGAAGGGTGGCCGGGTGTGTGGCGGGGAGATGGGGGGGGCGGATTGAGTGTGTGATGGGGGGGGGGGGAAGAGTGTGTGGCGGGGGGAAGGGGGTGCGTGTATGTGACAGGGGGAAGGGTGGGCGAGTGTGTGGCGGGGGAAGGGTGGGCGAGTGTGTGGCGGGGGGAAGGGTGGGCGAGTCTGTGGCGGGGGGAAGGGTGGGCGAGGTGTGGCGGGGGGAAGGGTGGGCGAGTGTGTGGTGGGCGAGTGTGTGGGCTGAAGGAAAGGGTGGGCGAGTGTGTGGGCGGGGGCAAGGGTGGGCGAGTGTGGTGGCGGGGGGGGGAAGGGTGGGGGGGGGGGGGAAGGGTGGGCGCGTGAGGGGTGGGGGGAGGCTGGCCGGGTGTGCGGGCGGGGGGTGGGGAGCAGGGTGGGCGGGTGTGTGGGCAGGGGGTGGGGGGAGGGTGGCCGGGTGTGGGAGCGGGGGGGAGTGGTGGTGGGGGGGGGGGGGGGGGGGGGAAGAGTGGCCGGGTGTGGGGGGGGGGAGAGTGGCCGGGTGTGGGGGCGGGGGGAGGGAGGGGTGGCCGGGTGTGGGTGGGGGGAGGGAGGGTGGCCGGGTGTGGGGGCGGGGGGGAGGGAGGGTGGCCGGGTGTGGGGCGGGGGGGAGGGAGGGTGGCCGGGTGTGGGGGCGGGGGGGAGGGAGGGTGGCCGGTTGTGGGAGGGGGCCGGGGTGGGCGCGGGGGGGGGGAAGTGTGGGCGGGGGTGGAGGGTGGGCTGCGAGGAAGGGTGGGCGGGAGGAAGGGGTGGGCCGGGGGAAGGGTGGGCCGGGGGGGAGGTTGGGCCGGGGGGGGAGGGTGGGCGGGGGGGAGGGTCGGCGTGTGTGTGGGCGGGAGGGAGGGTGGGCGTGTGTGTGGGCGGGAGGGAGGGTGGGCGTGTGTGTGGGCGGGGGGGGAGGGTGGGCGTGTGTGTAGGCGTGGGGGTAGGGTGGGGTGGAAGGGCGTGCTGGGGGTGGAAGGGCGGGCTGGGGGTGGAAGGGCGGGGTGGAAGTTGGGGTGGAAAGGTGGATAGGTGTGTGGGCGGTGTGGAAGGTGTGCGGGTGTGTGGGCGGGGTGGAAGGGCGGGCGGTGTGTGGGGTGGGGGTGGAAGGGCGGGCGGGGGTGGAAGGGCGGGGGGGAAGTTCGTGTGGAAGGGTGGGCGGGTTTGGGGGTGGTGGGCTGGTAGTGTGG